>NC_090267.1:514560557-514866963 GCF_040414725.1 Anabrus simplex
TCACTCAAAAACCAACTGCTGTGGAGAAGATACACTGTTTTACTGGCATTGCACCTTCAAGCTCTTGTCGAGAAGCTGACTGGTTATCAATCACTTCACCCTTAACACTCAGAAAACCGGGCGAGTTGGCCTTGCGGTTAGGAGCGTGCAGCTGTGAGCTTGCATCCGGGAGATAGTGGGTTCGAACCCCACTGTCGGCAGCCCTGAAGATGGTTTTCTGTGGTTTCCCATGTTCACACCAGGCAAATGCTGGGGCTGTTCCTTAATTAAGGCCACGGTTGCTTCCTTCCCATTCCTAGGCCTTTCCTATCCCATCGTCGCCATAAGACCTATCTGTGTCGGTGCGATGTAAAACAAATAGAAAAAAACACCCAGAAAAAGTTCCTTTCATACTACTAAGCCCTCGGAAGAAACTTCAAATCAAACAAGTTGTTGTTATACTGCCTGCAAGAGGGAGAGATAGAAAGAGGGTGGTGGTCCGGTGACTTGAATACCTCCCAGTCACACTCCTGAACAAACAGTCTGAATTTCACCTTCTCTGATCAGTGAGGAAATTCAAAGAGGTCAACACATCGGTTCAGATGAAGAAGTGAAATCGGTCGTGAGGAGAGGGTTATGCTCCCAGGGAACAACTTGGTGTCACGATGAAAGACTTTGTTTATATGAAGAAAATTACATAAAACCTGCAGGCATTTTGTGCATTTGTGCTTTTCCTATTCATTAAATATTTTTTTTAGAGAGGAGTTACTTTTTGATCAACCCTTACATATGAAACTTCATAGTTTTTCATAAAACTGTTAGTAATGAAAGAACATTTAAGGCTAATTAATAACATGATGCATTAGATTTATAAGTTAGTTTTATAATTTTTATATTGTGAGCGACTGTTTACAGTAAGCCTCATTAATAAAAAATTTCAATAAAAATCACTGAAAAAACTAGCGTGAGTCTTTAAGGAAGATATAAACCATTATTAACAATGTCACTTTGTTAAATACATTTTTGTAAAAAGAATGTAATGGATATATCCTCCTTCAGACTTGCTAATGGTTTAAAAAAATTATCTTTTATAACGATACAAAATAGTGATTTACATAGAAATGAAAAGGTCAACACAGGATAAGGTGCAATGGAGAGCTGCATCAAAACAACAATAATTTAATTCATTGTGATGTGATGTGTGGCCTAGAGTATTAGTGATTTTAAAAGTGTAGTTATTTGCAGTGATATTTCAATAAGATGAATATTTCAACACAATAGAATACGTAAAGAACTGAAAGAATTAGTATGTAAAGGAAATATGTGGTTATTCGTTGCATCCATTAGTTAAATTATCATCATCATAAATAAGCAACTTTTAAAATCATAACATATGTTCTGAAAATAGAGAAATTCGCCAATGAATTTGAATGAGAAACCCTTAGTCAGAAAAGAGCTGTGATGAAAGGACAGCAGCAAGCATTAGCCAAAACATGCAAAGCTTATTATTAACAGTAAGATCAGAAAATTACTCAAAAGAAGTTCAGTGCACATACAACATGGGTTAGGAAAGATATTTCACATGAGTTAAGTGTCTCTCATCAGAAAAATATTTTATCTCAGTCTTCTACTGCCCTATTCTAATGTTAATATGCCCACAGGAGATATTCCTTCTGTATTTCTCCTGTAAGAAGGCTTTCCCTCCAGCATGTTACAAATGGAAGAGTCTCTAAGTTATCCTCTTTTTCAGTACAAAAATGTCCACCTGTGTTAGATGGGACATTGTCTAGACATGTTTTGGCTTATCTAAACGCTATCTTCAGAAACAGACTAAACAATGGGAAAATTGTGTAGAATTAAAAGGACAACAGGAATATGAGACTTACATGGTCGTACCTTTGGAGAGGACAGCCACCTAATGAGTGAGTAGTTTGAATCCATATCCTTTTATTTCACACGATGTTTAATTTTCCTGTTTTTCCCCATTGGATATTACATGTACTCGTAATCCCCTTATTGATGATTTCACTACTTTGGGAGCAGCACAACTGCGAAAACCTCAGATATCTAGCTGCTCCATTGGAAGACAGATTTTCCATTCTTAAAAAGACTAAAAGAGTTTTTACTTTAACGAGAGGAGTTTAGACAAGAGGACTTTTTACCTCAACATCAACATGAGTTTTTAATATCTTAATCATGATAATTGTCCTTTTAATTCCACACAATTTTCTCAGTGTTTTATTTCTTGGTGTATATATGTAACATTTTAAGCTTTCTATGGAAGATGGCTTCTAGATAAGCCAAAACATGCCCCATGTAACACAGGTGGACATGTTTGTTTTGAAAGGAGGATAACATCGAGACTTTTATATTTGTAAAGTTTCCCTCCAGCTCCTACAGGACTATGATAAGCAGTACACACATGCAAATTCACTCCTCTTTTCCCAGAATCATTAGTCAAGTCTAATTTGGGATGTAATTTCTTTCTTGTGAGGAGAAAGTCCTCACTCATGATTACTTTTTTCTCTTTTTCTACCACTGTACTCTTTCTCCTTGGATGAAAGGAGCTAGTATGTGTGTGCCAAGGAATATTACATTGTTCTAGTCTTCAGAATATTACATGTAGCAGCTGATAAATTACGTTTCCAGACAATATTATATGTGCTGCAGACAGGCCAACGAACACTGCAGATGCCTGGAAACCAGGTGTCAGTACAGCTGCAGCTAGGTCACATTCATGACTGCTTTACAGGTATCTTACTAAATATTTCCACACCTATTCTACTGTACAACAGTCTCTCAAGCAATTTGCACACTATTCTTAGAGGAGCAATAATGTTTGTAACTTTAGGGTCTGTTGTTGCAGTTGCCTGGTGTGTGCATTTCATTCCACATGTCAGGGAATCAAGCCTGTTTGCAGAATATTGGTAAAAATTTGGGCTTGTTTTCAACAATACAAGAGGAATTCTGGGTATATAACATCAAATCCTGCAGTTTTACCTAGTTTTACATCTTGTAGAGCATTTGAAATGTCTTCAGCAGTAAATGATGATTTACCGATGGAAGAATCACAATCAGCAACTTCATATTCACTTTCTCCATATGAACACTGCAGAGAGATTTGGAATTCAACCCACGCATTTTGCACACAATCTAGTGATATGACATCTCCTACCCTGTTGGCCAACATTCTGATAGTGGATATTTCTTCCGCCTATGGGACTCATAAGAGTGTCAGACTATAATGACTTAATGATCATGGCCATCAGGAGGGATAGGCAAAGAGATGAGACATCTAAATGACAGAGAAAGTGATGGTTACAGAACAGTCACAATCAGACGTATCTTTATAAAAGAAAAAAGGACTACAACATTCCTCAATGTCTTTTTTCTTGCATGTGATGAATTTCATGTCTTTTTTCTGTTGAATGTTGATCGAGTAGTTAGTGTCAATGAGCGATATGGAATGCATCTTAACACAGAAAACGAAAATGATCGTCATAAGTAAGATCACATTACAAGTTATGAATCTCATTGTAAAACTGTATTGGATTTCAGAATAAGAAGTTATTATATTAATAAAACCACCTTTCCAATATACAATAGTCCTTTATATTTAGGATAAAACCATTTAATTACAAGTAGGACATGTTTCGCTCAATCTTAGTGAGCATCATCAGCTATAGATAACATAATCCATGGTGGGTCAGGGCCCTGATCCTGGTATATGTAACAAAAAAAACGTCTAATATACATTGATAAAATATGAATTTTAACAATTTAAAAATAATCAATATTATATTATGTCTATTAAAACAAATATTGATCATTAAAATTGCTTAAAATGTAAGTGGAATGAATGACATGAAATGTTAGTATAGTACGTAGTGATTAAATGTTCGTATAAATCAATGACCATAATAATCTTCGCTCAATTGCATTAGACTGTTTATGATTAAAAACAGTTATTCACATAAGGGTTCTTTCTTTATTCGTGTCGGAAGTATCAATTTTACTTATAGATATTTAACAAAAAGCAACAAGATATCTACATTCCTACTATACAAATATACAAGTCTATTATACAATCACAGATAGAGCAACAATATTCGAGAGCTAGATGATGCTTGCCCAATATTGGGCGACGTCAATAGCGTTGGGGGAGGCTGCAATCAAGTCTTTCATAGTGCACATTGAAGGACATAAAAGGACATAAGGGTGAGCTCTTGTAATGAACTATGATGTTGTTTTTTAAAATAAACATAACGAGGAAGGCTAAAATCACATATATTGGTTGAAAAACGAACTGCACTGATGATAAAACACCGCCTGGATCGGCGTAAATAACCTTATGGGACTTCCTCGTGTTGTGTTTCAAACATTATTATATTTTGTGTAGTAGTGATAATATTGGGCTTCAAATGGAGAACTACTGATCTCCTAGGTGAAATAATATAAATCGGGTGTATCCCGTGTATTGATTTTAAAAATTAATTTTAAAATTCGTATTTTATCAATGTATATTAGATGTTTTTTGTTGTTATATATACCAGGATCAGGGCCCTGACCCACCATGGATTATGTTATCTATAGCTGATGATACTCACTAAGATTGAGCGAAACATGTCCTACTTGTAATTAAATGGTTTTATCCTAAATATAAAGGACTATTGTGTATTGGAAAGGTGGTTTTATTAATATAATAATTTCTTATAAGTAAGATCTGTGACAAGTATAGTCCAATCTATGTCAGTGGGAAACAACTACTAAGAGTACAGAGGACAGATTATTTAGACTGTTCACTAATACCAAGAAATGAAAATCCAAATTAAGAAAGCACAGGCTGCATTCTATCGGATGAAGAAAGCATTATGTAATCTGAACTTATAAGTTCATCTTAGAACCCGAGTCCTTAAGCATTACGTCTTCTCCACTTTGTATTATGGTGCAGAGGCTTGGACAATCACAGTTGTAATAATTAAACAATTAAATGCCTTTGAGCTCTGGTGTTATTGTCGAACGCTCAGAACATCTTGGTAGTATCACATAACAAACAATGGGGTTATGCAGCACATGAGAAAACAATTAGAAATAACAAAGACCATCAAAGAAAGGAAGACATCATACTTTGGCCACATTCTTTATAATGAGAAATACTGCCTCCGACAATTCGTACTTCAAGGAAACGTAAAAGGAAGAAGAGGCTGTGGTCGACGACACATTTCCTGGTTGGAAAACCTCTGCCAACGGTCCAATTCATTATCATCTAGCTTATTTAGGGCAGCTGTTTGTGGGGAGGCCTGAACCAGATTGACCGCCAATGTCCATTGAGGATATGGCACTTCCAGAAGAAGATGTGACAGCAATGATGTTAATTTTTAGTCCTAATAGGAAACTACACATCACTGAATCCCAAGAGAACAAGAAAACAAAGGACTGCACCACACATTCAGGCAGGAAAGTGAAGAGTGGGAGCCTGTCTAAGGACCTCATGACTCCAACCCAACAAGTGCTTGTGAGTGTACCACACGATGTACGATGACTGACTAATAACACTTTATACAATTTACTTTCAAAGCATTATTGTATAAAATAACTATTTGAGTATTTTTTACCATATTTGCCTGATATTAAGTTGACTTTCAGGGAAAACGAGTGGAAATATAACGGGACTCCAAATGGCTAACTGTACAGTCAGCATTGTGATCCTCTTGCTCTATCCTAGGTCTCATGAACACATGGACCAACTCCACGGGACTGTTGTCAGACCTTCCCACAGTGTCCCCAATAATTTGATATATTTTCAGTATACATGCAGGCCAAGATGAAAACTTTCACCCATTCAAACTGCAGGGCACAACTCCCACCCAATTCTGAGAAAATTAAATTTGAATACTTCGCAAATGCTTCACATGATCAACCCTACATGTTCCCAAAATGTGATGTTTAGCGCAAGAAGCTCCACTTCACAAGCTCGTACTTCATGGATCCAATCTCTTGTGGGTTTGTTTTAATGTTCAGTTTGTATACTGTATAACAACCACATAAAAGATATGCACAGTAATATGTTTTTAACATTATTAGTTGATTAATATATACGTATTATCAACTGCTTCTCGGTGAGAAATTGGATGTTATGTATTGAAAATATGAGTACTTCATTGTCTCAAAAACTATGTAGGTATAGTTATGACTGATGATTATGAATTTGGGTGAAGGATCGTATGCTGATCTTATGAAGCACTCTGAAAATATTCAAATTCCTTTTCCTCAGAACTGAGAGGAAGTTGTGCCTTGCAATTTGAACTGATGGAAGAGCTCACCATGACGTGCACATATACTGAAAATGGATCAAATCACTAGAGATGTGATGGCAAGGTGGCAAGGTCTCCTTGTAAGCTTTAATAGACTTAGGAAAATAAACAATTAAGAGATAACTGAAGAACATCAAAAATATTAGAAATATAGCAGACAGTAAGTTCCCTTCTTGAAGTAAGAGGAGGATTCTATTATTAAAATAATCTCCAGAATTTTCAGTTCTATCAAGTGTTACAGCACATTAAAAAGATAAATATTTTTACAACAGCACAACATAACAATACAAAAGCCTGAAAATCCTGAAGCTAATTTACTAACTGGCAGAGAAGGGGTGTCAGATTAAGGGCAACATGTTCCAAAGGACTAATTCTGGTTTAAGAAAAAAGCTGGCTCTAATGACCATTTTGTCCTTAGGCCCTAAAATGTAATTAATATACACTGAGTGGCCAAAAGTCATGGGAAGACACTGAATGTGATGTTAATAAAAAGTTGCTCCTCCGTGAACCCTCAAAATGGCAGCAATACGGCGAGGCATCGTCTCTACAAGGTGTTGGAATCATTCAGGAGGGATCTGGACGCACGCATCTTGCATTGCTACCCACAATTGGTCTTCTGTAGTTTGTGCGGGGTTCATGAAACGTACACCAGCATCAACATGGCACATTGTCCTGTTGAAACATGGTATCTCCATCAGGGTACTCTAGGGCCAGAAAGAGATGCAGATGCTCTGAAAGAATGTCCACATAACGTGCACCTGTCAGCGAACCCTGCAGCCGGACAATGGGGCCTAATTACGACCCTGAGAACGCTGCCCAGACCAGAACTGAGCCACCTCCCGTCCGGACACAAACTTGTTGACATGCAGAATCCATAGCTTCATGGGGTATACGGCACATTCTCACGCACCCATCAGCTCGATACAACTGGAACCAGGATTCATCAGATCATACCAAACGCGGCCACTGTTCCATGGTCCATTGCCGATGTTTGCAGGGCCATGCATGTCGTCGAGCTCTGTGTTGAAGTGTCAGCAAAGGGACACGAGTTGGTCGTTGGCTGGTGAAGCCTATGCGGTGCAGTTGCCTCCTTACAGTCCTGGTAGAAATGGATTCCTGACTCCCAACATTCAACTGGGCGGTGATCTGACTCACAGCAGCCCGTCGACCACCCAGTATGGTTCTGCGGAGGCGATATGATGTCCGTTCGTTAAACATCTGTGGTCTTCCCGTGCGGCGGTTTATGCAGGTGGTAACATTCTCTCTGTGATATTGAAGATCCATCCTCGACACTGTTGACCTCTGAAACCTTAATCACGTGTAATGTCCGCAATGGTATGACCCATACGCTGATTATCATCCCACATTCAAAGTCGGTTAACTCACGATATGCTGCCATCTTCATGACAATGGTATCCGTGACAGACTGCTCAGCTACATCGCAGCTAGCCGCAATGCTCAGGGATCATACACGGCACATTTTCGAATGGAACACCCTTTCTCATGACTTTTGACCACTCAGTGTATATTTTACTGTTTCCATATGAGACATCCGCATGCCAGAAAGGGTTCTACAACATTGAGCTACTCAATAATTAATAATGATTCTCTCCCGTCTTGATCGTCAAGGAAGAATAAAGTGGAGAGGGGGAGTGGGGTGCTTTCAACACCTTCTTCTTTGAATACGATTATTTAATTCAAGAACTAAAAGAGTTACAAAATTCTTGTTTGTGGTCTGAACCTTTGCCATTATGAGCGGACCAAACACACCCACTGGTAAACTGCAAGTTACTGCAGCTGATTTACCAGTTAGTAAGGACATTAAGAAATAGGTATTTTTTATGTTCGTAATACTTCAATAATTTGAGACTTAATTGAAATGATTAAAAAATTCATGACCTGATAAAATAAGTTACAAAAAAGTCTCAAGATATAAAAGGCGTTTTTCAGTTCTCTGCATATTACTGTATATGATGATAATTATACAAGGGCTGATCAAAACATTATACAAAACATTTTTCTTTGTGAAAAACTATTTCAGTTTGGATGTCCAAAGATGGCTACAGACAGTAAAGGCTTTAACAGGTGTTCCGTTGGCAGAGTGACCAGTAACCAGTGAGCTAAGATGGTGCACATGCTAGTATCGTCCATATGCGAGGAGCAGTGAGGTGTAGTGCTGTTTTTTGTGGGCAAGTGGAAAAACAAAGTGTGAAATTAACAGGGAAATGTTCTAAGTGCATGGTGCAGATTGTCTGGATTGCAGCAACATGCTCATATATGTGCCTGCAAAATGGGCAATTCTGAGCATCACTGATTTGGCCAACAGGGATGTCCTTCCTCCTCAAGACAGTTTAAGCTGTTTGATGGCAGAGTGGTCTATATAGGATGATGTTCATCCTCCAGTTAGCAGCGATCCAAAAGATCCTTGCATGTGCTCAGTTAGACTAACACCCTCACATCACCACAGCATTTGCATCTCTGTGGCGTGCATTTGCTGTTCAAGTTTCTTCTGCCTTGCCCAGCATTCGGAGCAACATGTGGGCACAAAAATTCAGAACTATGGCTCCGAGGTACTCGATCATCCACCATACAGTCCAGACCTTGCACTATCTGACTTTCAACTCTTCAGACCACTGAAGAAATCCCTATTCGTTAACGGCTTGGTTCATGTGAAGATGTAAAATTGATCGTGCATAGGTGGAACTGAGTTCTACAAACGAGGCATTTTCAACTTGGCATCATAATGGAAAAAATGTCTCCAGGACTCGACTCATATGTTAAAAGGTGGGTAAAACTTTTAGTTTCTTTCCGTGCACATTTCTATTTTTCCTACACATTAAATAGTTGGATAAAAAATGTAATTACTTTTTGATCTCCCATTGTATGAAAGTGCTTACAGATTTTGTACAAAAGAGTATAATAAGAGTACACTGTAATTCTAAACGAGTCATAATTTTTGTAAAATGACAAGGCTCATGTGATCCTTTCCTTCTCCATCCACCATTCAACAACTGAGGTTAAATTTAAAATGGAACACACTGCCACCACACTGATATACATAATACTAGAGCTAGAAGGTATAACATACAAAATACCATCACCTCACATTGCCACAACACCACCAACAAAACCAAGAGAATTATAAGACATATTAAGTAACACCAGTACATGTAATCACTGAAATCAGGTGTGAAATTATTGTACATCTGATGAAATAAGACAACAATTTCACTTGAAATGTGAGAATTTTGTCTCATTAATACAAGTGTGTAAACTTACAAATCTGGCAGCAATGATGTGTAACTAAACCACATTTGACACTTTGCAGTGTTCAAACAAAGGGTTAGGTTAATATCTTTAACTAAATTCTCAAAATCACAAGGACCTGAAAATAGCCTGAAATTTCTTCCACCTAAAAAATTGAAACTAGACAATGTGTGGTGATAATATAATTCAATGAAGAGTATACCGAGCACCTTTGTACTACAAGCAAAGTGCACTCAAAAGCTGCATGGTGCAGTTAAATAAACAGACAGATCAGCCAGCCTGGAACAAAAATCCATAATGAAAGTATGGCATTTTCCACAGTCATTACACTGGACTCTGAGATATGTACACACTAACTCCTTGATCAAAGATAGTGTGCGCAAATGAGACATGTACACACTAACTCCTTGATCAAAGACACTGTGCACAAATGAGACGTGTACACACTAACTCCTTGATCAAAGACACTGTGCACAAATGAGATATGTACACACTAACTCCTTGATCAAAGATAGTGTGCACAAATGAGACATGTACACACTAACTCCTTGATCAAAGATAGTGTGCACAAATGAGACATGTACACACTAACTCCTTGATCAAAGATAGTGTGCACAAATGAGATATGTACACACTAACTCCTTGATCAAAGACAGTGTGCACAAATGAGACATGTACACACTAACTCCTTGATCAAATACAGTGTGCACAAATGAGACATGTACACACTAACTCCTTGATCAAAGACAGTATGCACAAATGAGACATGTACACACTAACTCCTTGATCAAAGACAGTGGACGCAAATAAATGAAGACTGCAAACTGCCCAATGGACTCATGTTTGGTTCCAAGTTAAATATTGCAGTTGTACCAGACTGGCATAGCTGACAGTAACATGCAACATAGAGATGATTAGTAACCTGAGCGCAAGGCCGGTGGGAGGCATGGTGGCCGCAGAGCCAGTTCGCCTGCAGATGAGGAAACACCCAATGCAGTTAATTAACATGCTACAGACCCTTTACAGGAACCACAATATATCATGTTAAGAATTTGGGTCATAAAATGAAAGACAGAACTCAGAAGATGAAGTAAGTAGTCTACTTCAGCCAGAAAGAAAATCTTTCTCCTGGATTCAATTGCAGAGTGGAGGGTGTTCAGTGGGAAACACAATCCATGAGGTGTGGGCAGTGGGGGTGAGCATTAAGTGACCAACCTCCCACAAAGTTTGTTTGGCATGACAAAATTTCACAATTACTAAAGGGGCCCATAGACGTGCAATATTATTGCGCAATATCGGGGTTTGTGCAATAAAATTGATAGTGTGTATTTAATATTGAAGGGTTGTGCAATATATTGTATGAAATCAAGAAAGTTTGAAATATATTGCGCAAATTGCAATATACTGTGCTGTGTGTTAGCAATATTGTGCAATATCCCGTCCTCCCGCCAGTTGGTATCAACAAGCGTTGGAGAAGGTATCATGATGGCAGGCAAAAAGGAGGAGTAAAAGTTTATTTTCGAGTTTATCAAAGTGTACCATGGCCTTCCAGCTCTGTGGGACGTTAAGAGCAAAGCGAGGAGTTCATCATACAATTCACCATTCATGTGCAGAAAGTTTTGAAAATCATTTGGTTCCCATTTTCTCAGTTCATTGAGTAAATTTTCATGAGTACTTTTCTCTGTCTAGAAACCACTGTTTGGCCCTTGTGCTTTTTTTCCATTTCTGCTTCTTTTTGGCACTTACGCCCACGGCGATCAAAACGCAGCAAAGATCAGTGTCACTCAATATAATCACCAAATAAAATACCGGCATGGACTGACTATATATTGCAACGCATATTGTACGTCTATATCCGCTTTGCACAATATATTGCACAACTATCAATATTATCTCCACACGATTCTATTTATTGCATAAACTCGATTTTTGTGCAATAATATTGTACGTCTATAGGCAGCTAACAATATATTGCGCAATAATATTGCACGTCTATGGGCCCCTTAAGGTTTATACATGGGATCTGTGAAGTATGGCAGCGTATGAAAGTGGGAACTTGACAGCACAAACTCTCTTTACTTTTGTCCAGCTAGTCTCAAGAAGGAAACAGACAAGTAAAGATAGCTCTGAAAATAGCACATATTGTTTTGTGCAGTACTCATACCAAAACTCTGGGGTGATGCACCAACTTCTCTTGAGTTACCATTATTTGAAAACATCAGTATGCACATTTTTATGTTTAGTATGAAACTTTTTTCATTTAGACCAACATCCAAATCTCTATCAACAATGTGTCATGTTTCTTCTCCCACTTGATTCCTTAGTGGACCAGCCATCTATGATACTACCTGCACAGAATTCTCGCTGCCACTTCACAGATTCTGTGTAGAAATAAAGCACCAGGGAAAGGAACTCATGATAGTGAAGTGTGAGAAGACACAAGGACAATTCTCTCAAGTACGCCAGTGTCCAACAGTTAAGCATAAGTTACGAGTAATCAGGGCAACAGGAAATAGACAGTAAATCGCACGATATATGCACCTACCAACCTTACGTGTTAGCTCTCTATAGGAAAGGAGTGTTCCCTGCTTTCACTAGTGACGTAACCGCAAGGCAAATACGGCCAGTACCTGTGCCCATATTCCTTCAGTCGTGTTTGCCCTGTAGTGTGCGGAGTGTAGCCTTGTGATGAAAGTGACAACATAATGGCACAACGACACCATTTGGACCCCGTTTTGCAGGGTAAAATTCTCGGCCGCCTGGAAGCAGGCCAGACACAGACCAAAGTCGTCGTATCCTTGAATGTGCCACAAAGTGTCATTTCCAGGCTTTGGAGACGATTTCGAGACACAGGAGATGTTGGTCGTAGGCCAGTACCACGCTGACCAAGGGTAACCACCCCACAGCAGGACCAATATCTGGCCTTAACCGCCCGACAAAATCGGAGTGCACCTGCAAGACAATTGTCAGCGGAGCTTGCAGCCGGCTCAGGGGTTGCCATTTCCCGGCAAACTGTGTACCGGAGGCTAAGAACAGCAGGGCTGTTTGCCCAACGTCCAGCGGTGTGCGTCCCACTCACTCCAGCAGAGCCTGTTTACTGAGGAAGAACTAGGGCTTTACAACAACGGCTGCAAGACTGTCCTGCAAGAGCTAATGACAAAACAAGAAGAAATCTGGATTGACTTCTACGCCACCGATGCCGTGATATTTCAGGACTGGATGCCACCAAATTATGAGCTGCATCATGTGATTACCAGATATGGATTTCACCACCTGTTATGTGGTTAATATTTCACCAACCACGACCACATTACGTTTGTGAACTCTGTGGGGATATTGGGTGGAAGATACCACCTACGAGGAGGGTTTGAAAAGTTCTCGGAATCGCCGCTAGATGTCAGTGCTAGAGCAACGAGGTTCCCGCGCAATAATCACACATCCTTTGTGAGTGAACATGTGGCGCATCAGTGCTCTAGCTGCAGGAGTGTGGTAGTGACGACTCTTTGTTGTTGTTCCCGCGTAGTGATTTGTGACAATGGAAAAAAACTGAGATTCGAGCAGTGATTAAATACTTTGTGAAGAAAGGTATGAAAGCAAACGAAATTCATGCTGACTTTCAGAACACACTGGGGGACTCTGCTCCTTCACTTTCAACTGCTGCCAAGTGGACCAGCGAATTTAAATTTGGTCGGGAGAGCTTGGATGATGATCCGCGTAGTGGACGGCCAAAAAGTGTTACGAACCCAGAATTTATCGCAAAAGTGCATAAAATGGTCATGGAGGATTGTCGACTGAAAGTGCGGGAAATTGCTGAAGCTGTAGGGATGTCTTCTGAATGGGTATATTATATTTTAACCGAAAAATTGGGTATGAAAAAATTATCCGCAAGATGGGTGCCGCCGCTCTTGACATTGGATAATAAACACACCAGATTGGAAATGTCCGAACAAAGTCTGGCCCATTTTCAGTGCAATCAACAAGATTTTTTGCGCCGGTTTGCGACTACAGATGAAACTTGGGTCCACTACTATACCCCAGAGACAAAACAACAGTCAAAGCAGTGGAAACATGCTGATTCACCACCACCAAAGAAAGCAAAGGTAGTGCGTTCGGCCGGAAAGGTCATGGCCTCAGTTTTTTGGGATGCAAAAGGCATTCTGCTGATAGATTATCTTCCTACTGGCCAAATAATTACGGGGCAATACTATGCAAACCTCCTAGACCAACTACAGTAAAGGATACGCGAAACAAGGCCTGGTTTGGCAAGGAAAAAGGTCATCTTTCATCAGGACAACGCTCCGCCGCACACAAGTGTTATTGCCATGGCAAAACTTCATGTACAGGGATACGAATTGTTGCCACATCCACCTTATTCACCTGATTTGGCACCATCAGACTTTCATCTATTCCCCAAGCTGTAAATTTTCCTCGGTGGACGGAGATTTTCTACAAGGGAAGAACTGACAGCCGAATTGAGAGGTATTTTGCAGGCCTGGAGGAATCTCATTTTCGAGATGGGATCAAGGCATTGGAACATCGCTGGACCAAATGCATTAGTCTACAGGGAGACTATGTTGAAAAATAAAAGCAGTTCCACCGAGGTAAGATACTTAATTCTAGTACATTCCGAGAACTTTTCAAACCACCTACGTAATGTATTCTAAAGAGAGACACGATTCCCTGACAAGTTTTTGCACCACACAGTGATAATGATCAAGAGTTAACAATTTTATGTTTTAGTTAACAAAATATAAAATCATTAAACTACAAAGTGTAGTAAGTACCTGCGAAGTTCCTCTTGACTCTGTGCTAATGCCTGAGCTACTCTCTCCAGTCGTATGGATCTTGCTGTAAGTGGACTAGCTGCCCCACTGCTGTCTCCGCCGGTGGTCACCGAATGAAGTTCTTCCTTGGAGAGTTCTGAACTCAACGGAGCAAGCTGGAGCTGTAAGAAAATAACAATCAACATGTTTCAAATGAAATACTTCAATTTCAAAACAATTCCGTCATCATTTTAGTTTAACTTACTGCCTGATCCTTAATGTCTACATGAAACAATCAGTACCATTATGTAAGGACTTGTTCTATGCTCTCCTATTTCAACAGTATGATCAAATCACCTGGAACTTTACTCGGACAAGAACATCCAAACAATCTGACTTTTCAATATCTTGTTTTCTACAGTTAGAGCAGTCATGCAATAAAATAACAGGTCATTGAGCTTTAATCCACGTTACATTACATCACAACTAGGTGTCTAGTATAGTTCCCTTGATATTTTTACATGGGTAATTGAGGGTGCACTCGTCCTATGATTGGGAAACAGGTGAGGAATATTTTGTTACTACATGTTACAGGATGTATTGCTGAGCTGCAAGAAAGGTAAAACTTAATGATCAGTCACAATCTATGTCATAATACAGGGTGACCCAAAAGTCTGTTTGACCAGGTAATACTTCACGGAATATTGGAGGTAAAGAGGTAATAATTGACACACATGATTGGCATGCCATGGGGTTTTATTGACACCAAAATAAAATACACAAAATGACTAACAGGTGGTGCTTCATACGATAATAATTTGCATAACAATCAAGGTTTAGCAAAGACGATGTTCTTTATAACAAGTGCTCAACATGTCAGCCGCCATTCATCAACAATACCTGTAGTCTGGGGACAATGTTGTGAACAGCACTGTGCAGCATTTCTGTAGCTGGTGAGAAATTGACATTGGATGTTATCTTTTAGCATCCCTAACGTGTACTATCAAATAGCATTGAATAGGTTGACCCTTCTCTATCCTTTTACAGTGATCAGTTGTCAATATGGACCATAATAAAACACATAACTTTTGATCCCTAATGAGGTCAGATGATCACCGCAGACTTGCGACTTCAGGTAAACCCACAACCAATAATCACACGGATTAAGGTCAGGGAACCGGGAAGGCAAAGCACGACATCCTGCGATTTGCGGGTGCATCTGACACCCTCTCACATGACAGCTCCTTTTATACCGTATACGGGTCTCATGTGGCATCGCTGATGTGTTACTGTCCAGCGCCATCTGTTGGCCTATTTGTGCACTCATTGTTGGTGTCAATAAAACCCAATGTTATATCGAGCATGTACCTGACGTGTTGCTGTCCAGCGCCATCTGTTGGCCTGTTTGTGCACTCGTCGTTGGTGTCAATAAAACCCCATGTCATTACATGTTATAATTCTCACGTTAGGTCCGTATTGAAATGTACGTAAATACAAAGTATGTTACAAGTGTTTATTTATATATCCACCTATTCAATACAAAGAGATCTTTTTAGAAATTAAATATTATTATAAAATGTTAAGGGACATGTTTTGCCCATATTTTGTATGTTTAGACTGACACCTATAATGATATCCTCTTTTTATGGCTTGTAAGAGCAATCAGGATCCTGATTTTTCACCATACAGGTTTGAATTTGAGGCTGATGATGCCCTTAATATGGGCGAAACATGTCCCTTAACATTTTATAATAATATTTAATTTCTAAAAAGATCTCTTTGTATTGAATAGGTGGATATATAAATAAACACTTGTAACATACTTTGTATTTACCCCATGTCATGTCGAGCATGTACCTTTTTTTGATAAGGAGGATTTTATAAATACTTTTATTTGTAAAGTGACAACCGTCAATACAGAATGAGATTTATAACTTGCAAGAGCATGTATCTGACATGTTGCTGTCCACTGCCATCTGTTGACCTGTTTGTTCACTCGTTGATGGTGTCAATAAGATCCATCTAAACAATTCAGGTAAACGAAAGATAGCAAATATTGTTCTAGATTTTATTAATCTTAAGATATGTACTGTAAAACAGGCAACTCCCTTGAGTTATAATACTGATCAGGAAAACTAGTAGAAAGAGCCAGCTGTACTTCAAGCTAGCTCAGTCAACTAGAAAAAGAAACTCAGGATAGTAAGGAATTTCAAGTTACCCAATTGCAACAGTCAAGTTTTAGGGAGGAAGGGGGTCTGAGATTGCTCTTGGTAAACTGTCAAAGTGTAGTAAATAAACAATTAAAATTCGGTACATTGATGAATCTTATGAGACTGATGTGGTGATAGGAGTGGAATCGTGGTTGAAAGAAGGGGTGGGTAATAGAGAAGTATTTCCAGAAGGGTACACAGTCTATCGTAGAGACCGAGGAGATAAAAAGGGAGGGGGGGTGTTTATTCTGGTGAAGGAAACTTACTGTTCACATGAATGGTTTACCGATGAAAGGGATGAAATATTAGGGATAAAATTAGTTTGTGATAATATGAAGGAGGTGGGAATTATAGGAACATACAGGCCTGGAAGAGAGGAAAGAGACATGCAAATCTTTGAGAAAATAATAGATTATACTCATAAAAACAATAATAATGATATGGTAATAATTGGGGGAGATCTAAATTTGCCTGAAGTTCAATGGAATGGAGCTGCAAGTGAAGCCCATGAACAGAAACTGGCAAATAAGTTAATTTGGGAGGGAGGATTTACACAAGTAGTACAAGAACCGACTCGTCTCAATAACTTACTAGATGTATTCTTGGTTAAACCATGGGAAATTGTTGATAAAACTGAGGTAATTGAAGGAATAGGAGACCATAAGGCTGTAATAATGGATGTAGGACTCGTACCAAAAAGGCTTAATAAGAGGGTTACACAAGACAAGAAATTGTACAGAAAAACTAAAGTTGATGAATTTGGGACTTACCTTAAATCACAATTCAGTTGTTGGATAAGTGAAGGGAGTAACGTGGATACACTTTGGGCTAAATTTAAAGGAATCATTTGGGAAGGAGAGAAGAGATTTGTACCTGTTAAGAAGGGTAAAATGACCTCAGACCCTGTTTATTATACAAGGGAAATAAGAAAATTAAAAAGAAAATGTAGAATAGTAAACAGGAAAATCAAAGAGGGTAGGGAGAGTAGAGAAACTAGAAAACAGCTAATGAGGGAACTGAATAGAGTGAAAAAGGAAACAAAAGAGAATTATATGAATGGCATACTTCAAGAGGGTAATGACCACAAAGGGAAATGGAAAAAGCTGTATTCATATATCAGGAATCAAAAAGGAAAAGGAATCCAAATTCCTACAATGGTGGGAGAAGGGGGTGAACACTATTTAACAGATACTGAGAAAGCAAACCTATTTAGTAGGGAATTTAGAGATTCAGTAGATGATTGTCAAGAGTTGGAAACCGAAACAGAAGATAGAGAGGGAGAGAGATAGACGGAAACAAGAAGTTTCTCATTCACAAATGAAGATATTTTCAGAGAAATCCAACTGCTTCAGCAAGGAACAGCAGCAGGAAGTGATCAAATTACTGGGGAGGTATTAAAGACAATGGGGTGGTACATAGTGCCTTATTTAAAATTTCTCTTAGACTATGTCATAAATAATAGTGTAATACCAAAGGAATGGAAGGAATCTATAATAATACCAATTTATAAAGGAAAGGGTGATAAAAGGAAACCAGAGAACTACAGACCAATCAGCCTGACCAGTATAGTTTGTAAAATACTGGAGAGTTTAATATCAAAGTACATCAGAGGGATATGTGATGATAAAAATTGGTTCATGAGGAGCCAGTATGGATTTAGAAAGAAATTTTCTTGTGAGGCACAACTGGTGGGATTTCAGCAGGACATATCAGATCGATTGGATTCAGGAGGTCAGTTAGATTGCATAGCCATAGATCTTTCCAAAGCCTTTGATAGAGTGGAACATGGAATATTATTAAAGAAATTGGAGGGAATAGGATTGGACGTAAGGGTTACACGTTGGATAAAAACATTTCTAAATTCAAGGGTTCAGAAAGTCAAAGTAGGAAATAATGTATCTCAGGAAGAGAAAGTTTGGAAGGGAATTGCACAGGGTAGTATAATCGGTCCGTTACTTTTCTTAATATACGCAAATGATTTAGGGAACAATATAACATGAAAAATAAGATTGTATGCAGATGACATAATTGTTTATAGGGAAATAAACAACATTGAGGATTGTTCAGAATTACAAAGGGACCTTGAAAGTATCCAACAATGGGTTGAAGAAAATAATATGAAGGTTAATGGAGGCAAATCAACTGTTACAACTTTTACAAACAGGAGCTTTAAAACTGAATTTGAATATACTTTGGATGAGGTAGTTATCCCAAAAGATGGCAAGTGCAAATACTTAGGTGTGAGATTTGAAAGTAATTTGCACTGGAAGGGTCATGTTGATGACATTGTTGGGAAAGCATACAGATCGTTACATGTCATAATGAGGCTACTTAAAGGATGCAACAAAGAATTAAAAGAAAAAAGTTACTTGAGTATGGTTCGTCCATTATTGGAATATGCAAACAGTGTTTGGGATCCTCACCAAGAATACCTAATAAAAGAAATAGATAGTGTGCAGAGGAAAGCAGCAAGATTTGTAACAGGGGATTTCAGGAGAAAGAGTAGTGTATCAGAAATGTTAAAGGAACTTGGGTGGGAAACTTTAAGTAAGAGAAGGGAGAAAACTAGACTTATAGGATTATATAGAGCCTATACAGGAGAAGAAGCATGGGGAGATATCCGTGAGAGGCTACAGTTGGAAAATAATTATATCGGCAGGACTGACCACAAATATAAAATTAGAAGGAATTTTAGCAGAAGCGATTGGGGTAAATTTTTATTCATTGGGAAGGGTGTGAAGGAGTGGAACAGTTTACCAGGGGTAGTGTTTGACCCTTTTCCAAAATCTGTACAGATATTCAAGAAGAGAATAAACAGCAACAGAGAAAATAAATGAAGTGTTAGAGGGCATTCGACCAGTGCAGGTTATTGTAAATAAAAAAATGTGTGTGAATAAATTAATTCCATCCCCTGGTCTAAGGAGTTTGGACAGCCTAAGTAGGGGACTGCCTGTAGGGGTGAAGTACAGTGGGGACTTCGAGGGCCCTGGGACTGCTACGGTAGCTGTGAAGGCCCTTCAGGAACTCTGAAAAGTGGTGGCAAAAGAGGCTCTGGTTAAGACGCAGCAAGTCGTTATGCTACTTAGGATCCAGAACGGGTAAAAAAAAAAAAAAAAAAATAGTAAATAAATAAATGCAATGTAAATATTAATCTTATACCAGTTGTATAGTATCATTTGAAGTAATTCCACATACAGTATATCAGTTGACTATATTTGTAAGTAGTACAGGAGATATTATAAGTAGAATTTTGTAAACAATATCAATTTATTAAGGATGAGCTGTGTGTTTAATAGAAAACATTGTTAGCGTAAATTGTATAATATTGTATTATAGGAAAATTTTCTTCTCTTGTTAATTTAATATTTAGTGCTTGACAATAATGTATTTTAGTGTACCATTTGCCACTGAGGTAGACACCTCATTTGCAAATAAAGAGATTTTGATTTGATTTTGAAATCCCATGTCATGTCGAGCATGTACCTGACGTGTTGCTGTCCAGCGCTATCTGTTGGCCTGTTTGTGCACTCGTTGATGGTGTCAGTAAAACCCCATGTCATGTCAAGCATGTACCTGACGTGTTGCTGTTCACCGCCATCTGTTGGCCTGTTTGTTCACTCATTGATGGTGTCAATAAAATCCCATGTCATATCGAGCATGTACCTGACGTGTTGCTGTCCAGCGCCATCTGTTGGCATGTTTGTGCACTCGTTGATGGTGTCAATAAAACCCCATGTCATGTCAAGCATGATGTACCTGACGTGTTGCTGTTCACCGCCATCTGTTGGCCTGTTTTGAGCACTCATTGTTGGTGTCAATAAAATCCTATATCATGACAATCATGTGTGTCAGTTATTACCCCTCTACCTCCAATATTCCATTAAGTATCGAGACTCTTCAAATATTAACGGACTTTAGGGTCACCCTGTATTTCATAAAACCTCACTAGCAAATCAACATCAAGCAAGCTTGCAGTGTTACGTGACTACTGATATCGTGACCATAGCCACGAGATCTCCAGAGAGCAAAACTTTTTTTTTTCTATTTGTTTTACACTGCACCAACACAGATAGGTCTTATGGTGACGATGGGATAGGAAAGGCTTAGGAATTGGAAGGAAGCGGCCGTGGCCTTAGTTAAGGTACAGCCCCGGCATTTGCCTGGTGTGAAAATGGGAAACCACAGAAAACCATCTTCAGGGCTGCCGACAGTGGGGCTCGAACCTACTATCTCCTGATTACTGGATACTGGCCACACTTAAGTGACTGCAGCTATTGAGCTCGGTAGAGAGCAAACCACTGGGATGAATTTTATTTCAAAAAATTCCACGGGCACTGGCTGGGATTCAAACTTCAACCACCTCGGCAAGAAGTCAGTAACTACAACACACGACTATCAAGCTACCATGCCCCACGACATGAATTAATTACTTTTTTACCACAACTATCACAACTATAAAACAATGTTTTACACGTCACTAACTATAATATTTTTAGTAGTTAGTTATATATATTTCTTTTTGGAGACTTTTCTAAGTCCTGTTTGAGAGTGTTATAAAGTCCACGCACATCATACGAGTCCACTCAACCGGCCGTGATGATGGGCGGTTAGTGATCTTCTTTATTTATCCGCACCAATTTTGGTCAAGGAGTTAGTTGCTCCAAACCTCAAAGGTGAAGTATGCGAGCATGTGTGTTACTGTGTCCAGTGTGATGACTACATGTTCATATTGTGTAGACAATTAGGTAGGGAGAGGGCAAAACCCGTCTGTGCATAGCCTACTCCTGTCGAATAACACTAAGGGGTCTGCTCAAAGCTTAATATCCCCATCCCACATGAATGACCATCAACACCATCATACACCTTCACTCCATCTGAATGCTGCAGAGAGGTTTGGAATTGAACCCAGGCTTTCAGCACACAATTACTGATTTTATACCACCACCTCTCCTACCCTGATGGTGAAAATGTTGAGGACACCACAGTGTCAGAGCATGACATGGCCATGACATTTAG
The DNA here is from genome assembly GCF_040414725.1 of Anabrus simplex. Lineage (NCBI taxonomy): Eukaryota > Metazoa > Arthropoda > Insecta > Orthoptera > Tettigoniidae > Anabrus > Anabrus simplex. The sequence continues at coordinate 514,582,107 of NC_090267.1, forward strand.
GACACAAAATAAATATGATAATCATAAACAAAACAAAGTTTGGACACGTGGTTGACCGGCACGAGAAAATAATAAGATTCTTAGTAAATAATACATTATGGAAAACCCTTCTTTATGAGTTCATTCTTCAAAATTCTTAATACAAGTACTGAATGGCTTTTACAACAGTTTTGTGAAGCAAGTTGCAATGCTGACAAGGAATAGTTAATTAATTACATTGTATTCCATTAAAATGCCTCTTTCACTGTGATGCTTTTGCTCACTGGCAGAAATTAATTATAAAGAGAATAAAGTTCACTGACATTGTTCAAACCACAAATCCTCCAGCGATGACTTTCACCGCACGCTGTGGAGTACATAACATATTTCCACACACAGAGAACTGAATTAATCCAGGGGATCAAATATCTGAAAGGTCAAAAGATCACTGCTGTTGAGAGAATATCAATCCCAAGACCCAAGAAGGTGCTGCAGAAAATAATTATTTCACAATTTGCTTTGCATCGTACCGACACAGATAGGTCTTATGGTGATGCTTGCAGAAGGTAAGAAATCCTGATAACAGATTAAAGTATCAATTTACTTTATTACCAGTAGTGAAAGAGGATTTTGTAAGGAGTCTGTTTCTGTCATTCTATACAGTATTAATGTTTAATGGAAGTACATCTGCATGGTAAATCTCCCTGTTCTGACAAAGATTGGTCCATACCTCAACTTTTGTTGTAGGGTATATGTTCCAGGGTTTATATTAGAAAATTGAAAAATGCTGCAAAAATGCCCAAATGAAATATTGTGTTTGTTAAAAGTTTCAAAAAGCTTGTGTGCATAGAATTATAGAGAAAAATAAAATAAATAAGGTTGGCAGAAACAAAAGTAATGTAATTAGTCTCTATTACCTTCCAAGTTACCTGATGACAACAGTGAACTGTTTTCCACACACACAGTGCACTGAACCCAACACCGGTCACAAACTGCCACTTTACATTAATTAATTGCTCTTTTTCATTTCTTTTCATTTATATTAACACCAACAATAACAATTTATTCATCACTAGACTAAGCAATTCACTAATGTTGCCTCTTCAATTTTCTTAAAGTAAATTTACAGTTATCTGAAAAGTACAGGGCAGGAGTAGGTTGGTAGGCCTACACTGGTGCCAATGAACTTCAAGGATTGGGCATTGAGGAAGGATTAACAGTTCTTCAAGGTACTGTCTAGGGTGGATCAAGAGAAGGAGAAATACTTACAAATTTTTTCTTCTCACGTCGCACGTGGTAGTCGTAATTTTGTCCATTTGCATTCGAAGTTTGCCGCATTTCAGAAGTAAAATAGCTAAATATAACAAATGCAGCTGTGGCTTAAATCTTACAATGCTCATTAAAAAGTGTTTCCTTAAGTTTATGAATAATAGTTGACATAAAAACAGTCAATGTTATATATGGCTAGAGTGGAGCAAAGTTGAATGAAAGAGTTCTGCAAAGTTCCCTTCCAATCAAATCAGTACACCTTGACTAGTCCCTACATCAGTTACAAACACAATGTCTGTAAACATCAGTCCACCATCCAGACAAACAATGACATCATCATCATAATAAAAGTGTTATTGAACTCAATTGACCTTTCTGTATTTAGATGTCCCCAAAACTTGAGGCACACAACAGCTGGAATAAAGTCCCAAGACCTAATTTTGTTGTATATAGAATGACAGGAACATGAAACGGGACACAGAATGACAGGTCAGTATGGAAAGAGGAGATATGGACTGCTCTCTGCCAGCCTCTGACGAGCTTGTTTCTGTTTACACATCTCTGTGGAGGTGATAACTGTTCAGCTTCATTCCTGATATCTTTATAGCAACACAAATTAATAAAGCCTATGAATTACCTGCCTGGTGGCCATCATCGTCTACATGGTCTGACACCACGGTTAGCCGGTTCGAGTCTCGTTGATCAAAAAAAAATTCACCATCAGAATGTTGGCTGGCAGGGTAGGGGAGCTGGTGGTATACAATTTCTAATCACTAGATGACATGCCAACAGTACGGACTCAATTCCAAACCAGTCTGCAAAACTCATATGGAGTGAGAGCATGACACTGTCGATGGTGATTCGTCCGTCGGATGGGAACGTTAAGTCTTGAGCAGACCCTTTGGTGTTTTTCGACAGAAATCGGCTACATTCCGACAAAGGGTGTCACCCTCTCCCTACATCATCATCATCATCATCATCACCATTCCACCCCCAGACGCACAGAAAGACCAGGCGAGCTGAACATGTCCTCTGACACTCCTGGCACTAAAAGCCATACGATACGATAAATGAATGAAATCTGACAGCAGATTATTAAAAGACTTTTCCGGTCCAGGATGACAGAGACAAATTACTTATCAATGAGTTACATGGTTTCTGTACACGTGGGCCCGCGCTGCTCCACATAAATAGCTCAGATAACTCTTCTTGATATGCCTGTCGCAGTCATATTGTTTTGCCTGCCCTTTTCAATAGTTTCATGTACTTTTAATACCAGTACAAAATAACTGATTCATTTGTAATTTACTTTATAAGACTTCTTTCCATATAATATTCTCTGAACTTCGACCGTTCGGCCGTATCTGGATCTTAACATTTTCAAACGATCTTGTCCGAGATAGAGCATGCAATATAAAATTGGCCCTGGCTGAATACTGGTTCAGATAAGGAGACTCCAACTTTTTCAAGCATTTGTCCCTACGCTTTATTACTGGTAATACAGAAGGCTAGTCAATTTGATACCTTCCCATATGTATGTACGTCGACTGTTTTTTATTGGCAGTTACTAGGATCATTCTGCCATCTGTTGAGTATATTCAGAAGCTGGGGAGAGGTCTGAGAATCAAAGAGTATCTAGCAGAGAATAGTATTTTTCCATCATCAGAGGAAGTGTATACTCTCTGACTTGTGTTAATGAAAGTGTTAGCCGCTTAGCAACCTGCTAAGTACAGAATGTATTGCAGGTTAGGGTAAGCCTTGGCCTACAATTATTGCAGTGACCATTTAATGATCTGATCTTGAAAAATATATTTCCGTTTACTTTTCTAGAAATGCAAGATTTTTCCTGTACTACTGAGATGATTTGGAAGATTTTGGTACAAACCGCACCTTTTAACTCCCTCTGGTTTAAGAGCTTGAGTTTTGTCAAACATATATATACAGATAAAAAAATGTGATGGCTGACAAAAATAAAAATGTTTTTCATATCCAAAGAATGCGCAACATGACCCAATAGAATACTGAACTGACCAAACATATCAGTTTTCTGATCGAACCTGCCAACATGTGCTCAAAGCCAGCTTAACTTGGCAAAGAGAGAGACTATTATCAACCATCAACCACCACTTATCTGCATTTAGGGCAGTCACCCATGTGGCAGATTCCTTACCTGTTTTTTACTTATCTTTTCTTAAATAAATGCAAAGAATTTGGAAATTTATTGCACATCTCCCCTGGTAAATTATTCTAATTCCTAACTCCTCTTCCTATAAATAAATATTTGCTACAATTTGTCATCTTGAATTACAACTTTATCTTCATATTGTGATCTTTCCTATTTTTAAAGACACCATTCAAACTTATTCGTCTACTAAAGTCATTCGATGCCATCTCTCCACTGACAGCTCGGAACCTACCACTTATATTAAAATTTACAATTAATTTATTGAAAACCACCTATTCAATAAGGTCTAAAAATAAAATTTATCACTTGCAACATACCACTTAGTCGAGCAGCTTGTCTCCTTTCTACCAAGTCTTCCCAGCCCAAACTTTGCAACATTTTCGTAACGCTACTCCTTTGCCGGAAATCACCCAGAACATATCGAGCTGCTTTTCTTTGTATTTTTTTTTTTTTTTCCCCAAGTTCTCGAATCAAGTAATCCTGGTGATTCACTGGAATATTATTCCTCAAAACTTAACATAATACCTTATTCCAATATATTTCTTAATAGTCAATATTAGAAAGGAGGCCTTTTAGCAATGATCAATTATGATATACGACTGCTGACTGATTAAGTAAACTCAACACATTCTAGGAACATCTGAGGGGTGGAAAAAAGAGTAAACGATTATGTACATTTTACAAAAATTAAATACGGTATATGTAGTGATTGTATACAATTGAATATAAAGTGTATAAAAAATTTAGGAGTGTAAAAGAAAACAACACTGAAAGAATAAGGAAAGAGAGAGATTAGTGAAACAAACTGAATCATACAAAAATTGCTGAGCTCATGATGACTGATGAGCTAAGAATTTGTAAATAATATAGGTTAGCCACATATAGTAACAAAATGTACACTGCAATAATCAAGGAAATACATGAAAAAAATTCTAATTAATAGAAAAGCAAAAGTTATCACCTGCACGACATACAGCAGAGTTAATATGAAGAACATGATCATTGGTTTTGTGATATACGAAATGGAAAATAAAATAAAGTCATATATAGAAAGATAGGACAGAGCCTCCATGGCTCAGGCAGCCGTGCGCTGGCCTCTCACCGTTGGGTTCCGTGGTTCCAATCCTGGTCACTCCATGTGAGATTTGTGCTGGACAAAGCAGAGGCGGACAGGTTTTTCTCTGGGTACTCCAATTTTCCCTGTCATCTTTCATTCCATCAACACTCTCCAATGTCATTTCATCTATCAGTCATTAATCATTGCCCCAGAGGAGTGCAACAGGCTTCGGCAGCCGGCACGATTCCTAACCTCGCCACTAGATGGGGCTTCATTATTCCATTCCTCACCCGGTCAGATGACTGGAAACAGGCTGTGGATTTTCATTTTCATAGAAAGATAGGACCACTGGATCCTACCCTGTTACGTGTTCCTTTTCATCTTCTTCTTTCTCTCTATATGACCTATTTGACACTTGTTTGTTCCTCTACAATAGGTTGTTTTTGTTTGTTTTTTTTGTTTGTTTTTTTTTCTTTCTTTTTTTTTTTTTTTTCTGTTCCTCATTGTTAACCAGCACAAAGTCATCAATTTGGTAGATAAATTTTGTTTGCTTGGTTCTACCATAAGTAATAATGGCTCTAGCAGTTAAAGAAATCTGCCATCGATTAGCACTTGGCAGGGCCTACACAAGATCTTCAAGTCATCAGATGCAGGTCAGAATGATTCAGTATTAGTAACATAATATCAATGTGAAAGCTAGACGACAAAAAAATGTGACAGAAAGGACTATGGTGTTAGAGAAGGATTTTGCGTATACCTTGGATAGCCCAGAACACGAACAAGTGGGTCATTCAGAACATCAATCCAAGTGTCCTGCGGAGAGGTTTGGAATTGAATCCAGGCTTTTGGCATACAATCTACCACTACCTCTCCTACCCTGCTAGGATTCTATTATGATAAAACATAAATGAAGCGTATGAAATACAAAAAATTATGGCCAATGTAACATAGTACCTGTCAAGACAATTACTTTCCAGCTCCATCAGTTGGCTTTATTGATCGAGCTTGCTCTCTCATTCTTCCTTTTTGCCAAATTTGGGCATACAACTGGCCTTTCTTCCCATCTCTTCCCAAAAACTCTTCATTCTTTCGCTTCTCATCTTTCTCTCCCGTTTGGGTCTCTTTCTTAGTTGTTTTCTTCAAGTGATTTTAGAATGTCGACCCTTCTTCTGAACTCTCTTCTATTGTGGATCATCTGCAGTGTAATTCCAACTTCTTTCACGTTCCTCTTGACCTCTACTACCCCCTTCGAGGTGGCCTTTAACCCCATGATATATTTGAAGATCCTTTTGGTCAGTCGCTTGTCATCCACTCTTACTAGATGTGCATAGAATTTCAGCCATTGTGTCCGAGTACTTGTAGAGCTCCTCATTTCTCCCAGAAATTTCCTCAGAATGTCCCTTTCCTTCTTTTCGAGTTCTTGCAGCTCCCCCTTTTTATTTAAAATCAGGCACTCTGAAGCGTACAATCCTTCTGATTTTATTATTCAGTTATAATGTCAGATATAGGATATAGCCGGTTTGTGTTAGCTTGTAGGCCTTGTTTGCTTCTTTATCCAGTCCATTCTCTTCAAGCAGACCTGAGCCGGGGGTGGTAGAAGCATGAAATAAACAACATCTCCATCGATTCACTCGTCAATATTGCAACAACTGTGCTGATTACAGAAATGCTGACCAGATTATTGAAAGTACAAGCAGTTTCTCACATAACACTAGTGTATTAAGAAATATTCAAAATAAATTGTCAGAAACATCATGACAGGAACTTACAAAAAAAAAAAAAAAGAATCTTTAGAAACACAAACACTGAAAGGAGAGATGAGTAACTATAGAAAAGACGTGCATTTGTTTTTAAAATGTAAAAGTTGAAGCCCACTTGGAATATTCAAATTTTGAAGGGAAAAAATATTTTAGAAAGCATTAGTTTCGATGCATATTAAAAAGCTGCCAATTCCAACTGAAATATGGAAAAATAAGACATATTTTATACAAGGGCGAATCAAAAAGTTACACTTCCTACACCTACCACCTACACATAGACAACATACAATGTCTAGATAGTCCCCAAGAGACTGTAAACATTTCTCGGAACTTTTCGATTCCAGATGCGTAGAAATCACCTCCAGAGCTATGACACCTGCTTTCATCTCCTCATAGTTTCGGAATCGTCGTCCACCGAGATCCTTTTTCAGCTTACCGAACACATGATAATCGCATGGCGCTAAGTCTGGACTGCATGGAGGATGTTGCCACACCTCCCACTAGAATCGCGGACATTTGACAGGCCGTGTGAGGTGTTGCGTTATTGTGCAAGAAAATCACACCGATGCTCAATTTTCCCCGTCGCTTTTCTTTAATTGCCTTACGCAACTGGTTCAACGTTTGACAACATGAAGTCTAGTTGATTGTCGTGCCTTTCGGCATAAATTCTACATGCCCCACACCCTCCATGTCAAAGAACAATGTTGTGATTACCTTTCCTTGGCCTTCTTTCGTGGTGGTCATGTGGTGTGCACCTATTCCATCAATGTTCTCTTTGTTTCGAGGGATGAACTGGTGGATCCATGTTTCATCCCCTGTGATGAATCGCCACAGAAACTTGTTGCCTTGCACAGAATACCGTTGCAAAAATGCCAGTGATGATTGGAAATGTTGTCCCTTGTGAACATCGGTGAGCAGACGTGGGACGCATCTTTGACACAATTTATGAAATCCAAGATGATGGTGAACAATGGAGAACACACTGCCATACGAAATGTTCACATGCTGGCAATTTCCTGCAGTGCTATGCACCGATTCTCTCTAATGATCCCATCCACACGGTCCACATTTACAATGGTACTAAACATTGCAGGCCTGCTTTTAGTGATATTCGTCTGTGAGATCCAAGCACCCAGCACCAAACTGCTTACACCACTTTACAATACCGGGGTGAGAAATTGCACACTTACTATATACAGCAGTGATTTCACGATGAATGTCCGTGCAACTAGCCGTTTCGCCCATAGAAATCTGATCATTGCATGCACCTCCAATTTGGAGTGAACATCCAGTTGTCACGCCACTGAATCTAGCCCGCTCTACACACACAACACGACAGGATACCACACCAACATTCCTATTGGACGTGTCTGCAGTTACTGTAGCTAGCTCCACATTGGCCACGGTCACGACACACAGCATGGTCTCGCGGCGAGCTAGTGTAACTTACTTTCTGATTTGCTTTTGTATATGAGCCTGATGAAATAAGTAGAAATGACTTCAATTGCTCAGGTACGAAAGGTAACAGGAATGAAATATAGGAAACACATTGAGAGAAGCAGCAACTTACCGTAAAAGCACATGTGTACAGAGTAGGGACAGAACAGAAACACATGGATTCAAACTTTTTGGCTGCAGCCTTCTTTCAGACTGACTTTGGTGTACGTGAATGAAAGCAAGTGAACTCAGGATATCTTATTCATAGATCAGTAGCGAGAAAGATTGCTGGTACAAGCAGGTGGGATCAATGGTGGGAAAGTACTCAGAATGCTGAGATACAAACTAAATTAAGAACGAACTCTATGGGTGATGCTGTACATATAAAACAGCTTCAGTGTTGGGGTCATGTGAGGATGATACGTTACATAGGGGAATAAAGGACTCAGCCATGAAGGGTAAGAGATGTAGAGTGAGATCAAACGAGGATGGTTATACTCTGTTTTGAATGAATGATAAGAAGTGTGGAACTTGACAAAGCTACACAGTTAGTTGCAAAATAGAGAATTGTGAAGGTGATTGAAGACTGAACACTGAAAGGCATAACAATCCATAATGATGTATGTATGTGTGTGTGTATGTATGATATCGTGGGTTTCAGAACAAGACATATTAACTGAGTTTTTTAAGCTTTTGATATTTTCACACTACCCTGCATGATTCTTTCTGCTCTATTCACTCGTAATAACCATTACATTGTACAAGGTCACTTTGGTTACCATACCTAATTTTCTAATTTTCATTTTCTTAGCAAGTGTCATTCACGTAAAACAAATTAACACAATTTCAGCTTCATAATGCCATTCTAGATGCTGTAATGAACACATTGCATAATTTTAAAGAGAAATATTCATATCTGAGAGCAGATATTATAATATAAAGAAAGACTGTTTTTTTCACAACACAAGTAAGATCTTTGACTTGCTTCAATTAGACTTTTAGCTTACACGACATGACCTATTAAGCTGGAAGTCTAGTTTAATAAGTGTATCCGTAAGGCTGCCCAAGGGGCTCTTAACTTGATTCAGTGCATATTTGTTTATTTTGACATTGAATTTCACCCAAGTCTCTGCTATTGCCTGTTAAGATTGCAGTGTTAAAAAAATAAATAAATAAATAAATAAATAAATAAATAAATAAATAAATAAATAAATAAATAAATAAATAAATAAATAAATAAATAAATAAATAAATAAATAAATAAATAAATAAATAAATAAATAATAATCCACTAGCATAAGTCCCAGTACCAGGGACAATCAAAATACAGCAATCAAACTGGAGAGAATGAAAAGGAAAAGGTCATGGATATTCATCCATAGTAGTGTAAGTGTGCATCTCATGCTTATTCTTATAATTCTGAAGTGGTACAAAGAAATACTTGTTGTAGCAGGAACAAAATGAAAAGCTAAGCGAAACACAATGCAATCCTTCAGCTATCCCACAGTGGAAGGTGCATTATTAAATATGATGAATGTAGTACAGGATTAGAAAACATGCCGAAATGATTTCAATGTGAGTTAAGATCTTCTTGCATGACATTGTGAGTAAATATGAAGAGTATGGTTCTAAAAAAGACTCAGTCCATTTTCAAAGTTTCCAGTACAAGCAAGGTTGTGTAATTTGTTAATTTTTAATGGCGCATACATTGTCACTGCGCCTGCGAAAACCGCTATGTGATAATGTTTTCAGAGAAATACTGGCCCACAGTACATCGAGAATTCCCTGGCATAGTCGCACAATAATGAACATTACCGGCGAAAGTTCTAAGCTAAAATATTTGACGTTTTGACTCTTGCAGGCACAACGACAATATGTTGTCCACCTGGATACATACAGTAATTAGCTATAGGATTTAAATCCTTTAATGGTTTACATTGAAATTCAACGGCTTATACCCACCAAAACCAGTTCAGTTCATGGACTTTGCAACTTTTCACATGCATAACAAATGAAGGGTACAGGGGGAAAAGATCAGGGTCACATAAAGGAAATTTTTCAGGAGAGCAAACTGAAAGTTTGAAGACTTAAAATGAAAATTTCAGAACTAGAGAATTCATATCTTGATAATATCAAAGAACCATATGTTTGAAGCAAACATGAACATTACTTTTACACCATTTGCAGTAACTGTTATTATAAATGAGTTAACAATTGCTTCACGCAATGGACCCTGGTAGCTTTTCCTTGAAATTAAAAACAAAAATGTATTGTTATTTTTCCATGACCAAAATAGAACAGTTTGTATATCAATCATATTGTTTTCAAGATACATCAACAAAAAATGCTTTGTTAATAATAAGAATGAACACTAATTACTATAAAAGTATGTATTTTGCTTCTTTCTCATAATTCAAAACTAATGACCCTTCAAGGTATCATGTTCCCTGAGCACTGCAAAATATTATTTAACAATAAAATGCAGGAAAGGACGATTGAGAGCAGTAATAAACATCATCATCTTCATCTTCTTCTTCTCCTTCCTCCTGAAATGTTTCTGCTTATGCAGGTCATGCAGGTAATAAACATCATTGGTACTAAATTTAGGAAGATTAAAGTTTGTTCCAAAATCCATAATAATTGCCTCACATTCTTCTGACTTGTACTTCCTCCCTGGCTCGCCTTTTCCTCTGATAAAAAGTATCAGCTCTCAGTTTGTGCAGCTTCATATTCAACAAAAGGGCCACTAGAAGCTGTTCCATTTCCTCAGCAGAATGTGATGATAGTTTGAATTCCTCAGCCTCAGATCTCTTTTCAGTTGTTTTATGTTGTTACATGTACTACACATATCAGTACATGGATACCTAGACGATATATTGAATTTTGTAACAAAAATTTCACTATAATTTTTTATAAGAAACACTGTTTGCTGGATATTTCTTCCAATACATATCACACAGTTTCTTAACACTAAGTTCTTCTGGCAAATATACTCTCTTTGTTTCATTTACACTATGTGGATCTATTTTTTAGTAGACAATTCACCTCCGATGTGTACCTCATCATCATCATCATCATCATCATCATCATCATCATCATACATATATGTATTCATTTTAATACACTTGAAGCAACAGCAAAAATTACAAATACGCGTGCATAGTCACAGTGGACAAACAATACAGAAAGACATGGAACTCGGCAGGAAACAGCAGCTGTTAACACACAGCATGCACATGTGTTCTAGTGCTGTCTACGGACTGTGATCGCTCTTACGTGGTTCCAGTGAGCCCCTAATAGTTTTTTCATACAATGCTAAAATTTCAACTGCATGTTTCTCGGACACTAATCGTTCATGTTTAGTCATATTTAACATGATGATCGACTCCCATACTAGTTACCAACTGATGGTAATATATCTTTTTCCAATTTTGGTGGATCCTGAACATTTTTCCCCTGTACCCTTCAAATACAATTGAACGAGAAAGTAGCAGAATACTATTTTTAATACATTTAATATGGTTTTTTGTTGAACCTACACTTGCAAGAATATAATAAATATAACAAACATTTTTCAATACTTGTGAATCACTGTAGGCCTACCACTCTATTATGGATGTATGGAAGTAAGTGTTTTAAAACTTATAGTGCACACCTTTTCCACTGGTTCATCTGCGTGATACACAACTGTGTTACCTTTGTCCTTGGATCAGTGAGCAGAATGAAGTACTGTTTTGTAAAAGCCATCTCCATCACTTTACACTACACAGTACTTCAAAAGATTGTTTGAATCTTTAGCTTGGTTGAAGGACATTACCACTGAGAGACTGAAGAAAGTCAGTCCCCTTCTACACACTGTCTCTCCCTAGTCATAAAGAGCTTGGACGGAAACAATTACTTGCTAATGTGAATCCTCCACATACTTGAACACTTTCTGCTCTGGTACTTTGAATGGAAGTGGGATCTTATACCGATTATTTGCTATTGTTTTGTATTCTTTCACTTTCCAGTCAGTCTTGGATATTAATACCCTCCCATGCTGCTTAAACACTCAGTAGGAGAAACTAAAACTTCCCTCTTGAGCAGACCCTTCATGGCCAAATACACGATCATGAGGCATGTAACAATGTCTTCATACAGGGAAGAAATGTTATAAAATTTTCCACCTTGTTGTAGAGTCCATATAACCACATAGCGTAGCAAGAACGGTGACATTTCTGTTTTACGAAGCTGCACTACCACTGAATAGATGAACATTAATGTCTGATAGAACTTATATTCTAAAAGCTCCAACTCTTGATGGCACTTCATTTGATCCTCTTCCATGCTGCGTTTCAAGCCAAGTGTAAAATGACATAAATTCTTCCTTCCGCTCTTCTTTCAAGCCACAATATACCATACATGTGAGGTTGTAAAACCATGCTTGCTGACTGTAAAGCATGACAGCAATGGGACGTTTAGGAAATGGCTGGTTCTGTTGGCAGTCAAACATAACTGTTATAGTTTGAAGTGGATCACTTCTAAGATGTGAATAAAATTTCTACGCTCTGAGTTTGTGTATTCGCTTTTCAATTATAATTCGCTTTCTTCCGACAGATCTATAAATAGCTCAAGAGATTATGCAAGTAATATACTCTGAATATTTAGATCAGATCACTCATAACTATGACATACCTGCCAACCTTTGAAAACCAAAAATCAGGTGATTGTTGAAACATATCTTTCCCACCACACAATGAAATGAAAAAAAAAAAATTCACACCGGCAAATACAAAACATGAAAATTCCCTCGTCTCACTAATGCACGAGACTATTTTTTCAGAAAATCAGAATCGTTACTTTGCCATAATCAAACATCAAACCTTGAAAGAGAACACCATGTCATATTATTTAATTATAACCAATAAGGTAAATTAAGCTAACTCTTACACAAAAGGCAGAACTTTCTCTGGCTCTATCATGTAGACAAACACTTCAAAATACTGTCTCTAAACAAAACTGCATTAATAAGTGATCACACTGGTTAACTTCCTGTAGGGTCAGGGAGGAGTCAGATATGTGGACCACAGGCGACAATGGCCCAAACCTCACAGATAGACTGATGGAATGGTGGGTATTTAAACACACACAAGACTAACCCAAGTGGTATAAGTAATTGCACCTTCACATGGTGAACATAGCTATTTGCAACAGCCTGCACATTTGGAGAGCCCAAAATATGGGGATTTCCATCTCGCAGTAGCACGTGGCCTGCTAGAACAGTACTATGTACCACGCTCCATCCGCACGTGGGGGTGGGGTGGGGGGTAAAACTTCAATGAAGCCCTCGCCCTTTAGGCTAAAAGAGAGACATTTCATGCCCAAGACAAGAAGAAATACGCAAGCCAGCGATGTGTGATGCATCAGAAAAAAGTTATTAGGAAAGATGTCACAAAACAATATGCACTGCCTGAGCAAATGTAACCGTCCGTAACTTGTTTGTCTAAACGTCTTTTCACCATTAGTTGTCTTCTGACGAGTGAGCTATTGTTACTAGCAGTAGTGGGGAGTGATGTCATGAGAAGAGACGGGGCGGGCTGGGGAAGTTGGTGGGGAGTAGGTGCTGGCGGAGAGCTGTGTGCAGAAGGAGGGGTTGGTCTTGTATGTTTAGGGTGCGGCTTATTTTGGTGTAGTTTACAAATAATCAGAATAAACGTTAGGAATAGTACATTTCCTTTTTTTTTTTTTTTTTTTGATAATTTTGTTTAAATTAATGGTTCATGTTTGTGGGTTACTGTATCCTAGTTCGTGAACCATGGGCAACGGCTGAGTGGCCTAGTAAGTGGTCCCGAGAGTCGGGATACCAGTTGCTATGGAATGGGAGTGGGCATCTCGGACATATTCTGAGTCGTGGCCCTCCTTGTGCTCAGGCGGCTAGGACTACACAATTCACCGGTATTCCATAACCCGTTAGAGGAGAGATCCTCACTTGGACTATGTGCAAGTAGGGCAGCATTCTGCTTCATGAATTTACCGAGCTCAGAACACTTTAAGCAAGCCTCGGACCTATGGGAGTAATGGAGTCCCACTCCCATTTGACAGGCGAGGGACTCCTTGGAAACAACTTGGCGAACGAAATGGAATTCGATGGGGAGCTATCAATATTAATGGGGCTTATGGAAGAAAGAAGGTAGAACTGGCTGAGTCAGCTAAGAGGATGCATCTGGATGTGCTAGGAGTAAGTGATATTCGGGTAAGGGGAGATAACGAGGAAGAGATAGGAGATTATAAAGTGTACTTGACGGGTGTTAGAAAGGGAAGGGCAGAGTCTGTGGTAGGGCTTTTTATCAGGAATACCATTGCACGCAACATAGTTTCTGTTAGGCACGTAAGTGAGCGAATGATGTGGGTAGATTTGTCAGTGGGAGGAATTAGGACAAGAATTGTGTCCGTGTATTCACCATGTGAGGGTGCAGATGAGGATGAAGTTGACAAGTTTTATGAAGCATTGAGTGACATCGTGGTCAGGGTCAACAGTAAGGATAGAATAGTGCTGATGGGCGATTTCAATGCGAGAGTTGGGAATAGAACTGAAGGATACGAAAGGGTGATTGGTAAATGTGGGGAAGATATGGAAGCTAATGGGAATGGGAAGCGTTTGCTGGACTTCTGTGCTAGTACGGGTTTAGCTGTTATGAATACATTCTTCAAGCGTAAGGCTATTCACCGCTACACATGGGAGGCTAGGGGTACCAGATCCATAATAGACTATATCCTAACAGACTTTGAATTCAGGAAATCTTTTAGGAATGTACGAGTTTTTCGGGGATTTTTCGATGATACAGACCATTATCTGATCTGTAGTGAACTAAGTATCTCTAGGCCTAGGGTAGAGAAAGTGAAATCTGTCTGCAAACGAATAAGGGTAGATCTCCAGGACGAGGAAATTAGACAGAAGTACATGGATATGATTAGTGAGAAGTTTCGAACAGTAGACAGTAAGCAGGTTCAGGATATAGAAAGTGAATGGGTGGCATACAGGGTTGCTGTAGTAGAAACAGCAAGGGAATGCCTAGGAACAACTGTGTGTAAAGATGGGAAAAGGCGAACATCTTGGTGGAATGATGAAGTGAGAGCAGCCTATAAACGTAAAAAGAAGGCTTATCACAAATAGCTCCAAACAAGGGCCGAGGCAGAGAGGGATTTGTACGTAGATGAAAGAAACAGAGCGAAACAAATAGTTGTTGAATCCAAAAAGAAGTGATGGGAAGATTTTCGTAATAACCTGGAAAGGCTAGGTCAAGCAGCAGGGAAATCTTTCTGGACAGTAATAAAGAATCTTAGGAAGGGAGGGAAAAAGGAAATGAACAGTGTTTTGAGTAATTCAGGTGAACTCATAACAGATCCCAGGGAATCACTGGAGAGGTGGAGGGAATATTTTGAACATCTTCTCAATGTAAAAGGAAATCATCATGGTGGTGTTGCAAACAGTCAAGCTCATGGGGAGGAGGAAAATGATGTTGGTGAAATTATGCTTGAGGAAGTGGAAAGGATAGTAAATAAACTCCATTGACATAAGGCAGGAGGAATAGATGAAATTAGACCTGAAATGGTGAAGTATAGTGGGAAGGCAGGGATGAAATGGCTTCATAGAGTAGTCAAATTAGCGTGGAGTGTTGGTAAGGTACCTTCAGATTGGACAAAAGCAGTAATTGCACCTATCTATAAGCAAGGGAACAGAAAGGATTGCAACAACTATCGAGGTATCTCATTGATTAGTATACCAGGCAAAGTATTCACAGGCATCTTGGAAGGGAGGGTGCGATCAGTCGTTGAGAGGAAGTTGGATGAAAACCAGTGTGGTTTCAGACCACAGAGAGGCTGTCAGGATCAGACTTTCAGTATGCGCCAGGTAATTGAAAAATGCTACGAGAGGAATAGGCAGTTGTGTTTATGTTTTGTAGATCTAGAGAAAGGATATGACAGGGTACCGAGGGAAAAGATGTTCGCTATACTGGGGGACTATGGAATTAAAGGTAGATTATTAAAATCAATCAAAGGCATTTATGTTGACAATTGGGCTTCAGTGAGAATTGATGGTAGAATGAGTTCTTGGTTCAGGGTACTTACAGGAGTTAGACAAGGCTGTAATCTTTCACCTTTGCTGTTTGTAGTTTACATGGATCATATGCTGAAAGGTATAAAATGGCAGGGAGGGATTCAGTTAGGTGGAAATGTAGTAAGCAGCCTGGCCTATGCTGACGACTTGGTCTTAATGGCAGACTGTGCCGAAAGCCTGCAGTCTAACATCTTGGAACCTGAAAATAGGTGCAATGAGTATGGTATGAAAATTAGCCTCTCGAAGACTAAATTGATGTCAGTAGGTAAGAAATCCAACAGAATTGAATGTCAGATTGGTGATACAAAGCTAGAACAGGTCGATAATTTCAAGTATTTAGGTTATGTGTCCTCCCAGGATGGTAATATAGTAAGTGAGATTGAATCAAGGTGTAGTAAAGCTAATGCAGTGAGCTCGCAGTTGCGATCAGCAGTATTCTGTAAGAAGGAAGTCAGCTCCCAGACGAAACTATCTTTACATCGGTCTGTTTTCAGACCAACTTTGCTTTATGGGACCGAAAGCTGGGTGGACTCAGGATATCTTATTCATAAGTTAGAAGTAACAGACATGAAAGTAGCAAGAATGATTGCTGGTACAAACAGGTGGGAACAATGGCACGAGGAAACTCGGAATGAGGAGATAAAGGCTAATTTAGGAATGAACTCAATAGACGAAGCTGTACGCATAAACTGGCTTCGGTGGTGGGGTCATGTGAGGCGAATGGAGGAGGATAGGTTACCTAGGAGAATAATGGACTCTGTTATGGAGGGTAAGAAAAGTACAGGGAGACCAAGACGACGATGGTTAGACTCTGTTTCTAACAATTTAAAGATAAGAGGTATAGAACTAAATGAGGCCACAACACTAGTTGCAAATCGAGGATTGTGGCGACGTTTAGTAAATTCTCAAGAGGCTTGCAGACTGAACGCTGAAAGGCATAACAGTCTATAATGATAATGTATGTATGTATGTATGTATGTATGTATGTTGTTTAAATTACAAACTGGGTTCTTGTATTGGTCGATGTTTGTGTGGATATTGTTATGGATGGATAGGTGGAACATGTAAGTTTGTTATTCATTTTCACTCATACACAGGTCTTATTACAATATGTATATATGTTTTCAATATATAATTTGAACTGATTCATTTCCATTGTAGATAACATACAAAACCCATTTGACGGCACCTCATCTGATATCAACACCACACATATACATGTAACACTTATCTCCCTAATACAGTACGTAGTATATATCAGTGATAACAATAACATCAAGTTCATGATGGAATTCAACTCACAAATGGAGTAATTTTAATCTACACACCCGGTGTTTTTTTTTTTATATATAGAAGACAAGAGATTACATCTCCAGAACAGTGATTTTAATTAAGTGGAAATAATATGTTACCAGGACACTAATGCAAGATTTTAATAGAGTTTATTTAGAAACAGTGTTTTATTGTAATTTATGCTTTTTAAGATTCAATTTCCACTGAAGATGACTCTAAAATGGGTCAAAACATGTTTGGATAATGCAGATATATCATATTTATACATGTAATATATTACGATGTACATTTTCATTTAAACTGATGTAATTGAAATACTGTATGAAATTCATACTGTGCAAGGTAGCTGTGGCCACATCATCATCATACACTACCTCTACAGGGCTCACACATTCTCTCATGTTCCTGTCCCTGAAATTTATGCCAGGAGTGATTATCGGCATTAGTCGTAAGTGTATCTCCTTCGTCGTTCTATACAATGCATGAAATTTGGAGTCTGTTTCTTGCACTTCATTTGCGGAGGCGAAAGGACGGGAAAAGGCTAGGATTGGGAAGGTAGTGGCCGTGGCCTTAATTAAGGTACAGCCCCAGCATTTGCCCAGTAAGAAAATGGGAAACCAAGGAAAACCATCTTCAGGGCTGCCAACGGTGGGGTTGGAACCCACTATCTTCCAAATGCAAGCTCACAACTGTGCGATCCTAACCATATGGCCAACTCCCTCAGTCATGGCCTATTTCCAGTAATTATAAGACAATAGGTGCAATCCCACCTTCCTCTTGTTTGTCTTATTATTATTCTTTACAAGAATCAAACATATGGCTATTACTCGAGACTGTGTAGAACGTGTGAGCAGAACGGGCAACTGAAGTTGCCTAGTCTCCTGGTATCCAGGCTAGGTGGTGATTATTGTTTTAAGAGGAAGTACAACTAGGCAACCATCCTCTGTATAACACTAATAAGAGGGTAAAAATGGAAGGGATCCGATACTTTGAAAATGAAGGTATCAACCAAAAAACAAGGGCCACGAAGGGCGTGAAAATGAATGTCTCCCTAGCCCTCGCAAACCTAATAGCGTCCGGGTCAGAAAAGAACAAGAGTTAACCAAGAGAGGCCAGATAGGATAGATTAAAGTGAGGAGTCTGACATATGTAAGTGGAAACAATGCCACGACTCAGCTAAGGCCCCCGTGGTCGCCAACCTACGCTCCAAAGTTCAGAGCCTCTGGGGCCCCTTTTAGTCGCCTCTTACGACATGCAGGGGATACTGTGGGTGTTATTCTATCGCCCCCACCCACAGGGGGAATATCCAGGCTGCCACAATTTCTTTCGAGTAGCTCTATATGAAGAGGGCCTTATACCACAGAACCCGAAACAGAATCCTAAAGCTAGATTAGGGGCTTGATAACCTTTCAGGTGAGATTTGAAGGTTTGATAAAAGTCCCTGACGTTGTTCTTCCGGAAGTCCTTCTGTTCTTCAAGAAGTTCCCAAAACTGGTCTACTTTCTCAGGTTTGCGCCTGTTGTCTTCATTGATTGGTGCATGGGCATTGATAAGGGTGTACCCGTAATTTCCGGAACAAATTTTCAGAAGAGATAATCTCTCTGAAGAACTAGAGAAATTCACTACCGAGCCAGTAACTTTCTAACTTATTGCAAAGGCTGTTCCAAACAAGAACATTAAAATTTTGCTGGGTGATTGTAACGCCCAACTGGGAATGGAAGCACAACACAGATCCTGCTCACAAGATGACCTACAAAAACAGAATAAGACTTGTTGAAGTGTTCAGGTAATGTCGAAGTTCTATAAACATAAACCAAGCAAATAGAAGACTTGGCATTCACTGGCTAACCTAAATGGTGAGAAACAGAGAGGTGCAATGTCTGACTCTGATCATTACCTTTCCAAGGTTAAAATGAATTTCATTCTTCTCAAGAAGACTCCAAAACCTGGAAATAAAATTCGAAGATATGATGTGACAAAAGTGAAGTTTAGTCAAGAGTCAACGAGCAGTATCACCACAACTTGACCTTTGAATCTAAGAATTGGACTGACATCACATCTAAGATCCAACAGGCAGCTAACACCACAATCCTGGCAGCTCCTAAAAAAAAAACATTGATAGTGGAATGAAACCTGTGATAATGCACTGACTCGGAGAACTGATGCCTGGAGAAAATGGAATTCGACCAAGGATCAGGAGGATTTTGATACATTCTGTAGCTGCAGCCCGAGTGTTTTGATATGAGAAACGACGGATGGAACAGACTGGTCCAGGATGGGTGTTAACAGACCATGGAAAGATTGGAAGAGTCAAGAAGTTTACGTACCTTGGTGAAGTAATCCAAGAGAATGGGCTAGAGCAAGAAGCAACCAATATCTGCATTTGGAAATTAGAGCAAGCGTTCCAATCAAATAAAAACATCTATAATAAGAAGATGCTGAGTTTTGGAGTCAAATTAAGACATTACAGCACTGTTGTTGGACCAGAAAGCTATATACTCTTCAGAGACCCTGTGCACGAATCAAAAAGGACAAGTCAATCAACTACTTAAAAGAGAACGCAGGCTACTATGGAAGATCTTGAGCAACAGATGGGTTGAAGGGCAGGTTCCAGTGAAATCAGATAAAGAAGTATACAGCAAGATGGAACAACAGCAATTACAAAGAGAAGATTGCTGTTTTATGGACACATGAATAATGACCGGCTCACAAAGTAAGTGTGGAATTTTCTAAAACCAAAGGCATCTAAGTTGAGATGGTTCCAAGAGTGTGAGAAAGATCTGAGAGAGGTGGGCATTAGGGAGGATGACAGGGTTAGTTTCAGAAGGATGGTGAAAAGCTATCAGGGTTTTATGGTGGAGGCAGAACCCAGAAGATGGAGAAACCCTTTACCAGAGGAGCAGAAGATGGGCTCAAGAGATACTGGCAGGATGTCAAAGCCGGCAGACGAACGAGATACGGACACTGAAAATGAGATTCGTTGTTAACACGCAGTCCATACAGGCTCATTCCGAAAAACAAAAAATACTAATAATGTTTCTGGTTCTCCATTAAATAACTACTTTTATGGTTTTCTGAGATGCTCAAGTTCCAAACTTTGTCCCACAACATTCTTTTTCGTGCCGGTAAATCTACCGTCATAAGGTTAGCATATTTGAGCAGGTTAGTAACCAAGTTGGGCTCAGAAGGCCAGCGCTGTACCATCTGACCTGTGCAGCTCGGCCATTTACAGACATGACACGTCACACAAAATCCACAAGGTCATCATCACAGTAGTCCCTACAGTTCAATGGACTATATCTACATTACCAAACTACCAATTTTATTTTATTTTCAATGCTTCCTA
Source organism: Anabrus simplex (assembly GCF_040414725.1). Lineage (NCBI taxonomy): Eukaryota > Metazoa > Arthropoda > Insecta > Orthoptera > Tettigoniidae > Anabrus > Anabrus simplex. Next base: position 514,602,531 of record NC_090267.1, read on the forward strand.
CATTAAGTGCAGGCTCCACAGAGACGACAAGTTGAGCAGTTACAGGTTTAGGCAGAAGCGGACAGCGAGTGAGCAACTTCCAACAATTTCCTTTTACCTTTCAATTTGCTTTCGACACTCACAATGCTGATTAGTTGGTAACCCTAGGAAATATTTTAATATAAAGTACTTTAAGCTGAATTTTATTGAAAGAGAGGCAGCAGGTTAAAAGTTACTTCTCAACTACATTTTTAGTATCAATATGTAAATATAACAGCAAAAGCAATAACTAAATATATTTTTATACTGGATTCCCTGGTTCTTAAAAAATGCTCACATTCACAAGCCATTCTTTAAATAGAATAAACACTAAAACATACTTTCAAACATAGAATAAGCAAAGCAATTACAAGCTTTAAGATATGGAGCTTTTTTAACTAAATATTTCACCAAAGCTTGTCCTCGGCCATTCCTGGCACTAAAAGCAATACGCCATTTCATTTCATCAAAGCTCTAACAATAAGAAATAAAAGTGCATTCCTCTTCAATGTCCATTGAAAATTAATTCTACATTCTATTGTTAATATTAGCAGTAGAAAATTGCTTCATTCTGACGAGTGTTAACAACACAAAGCATTGGTCTCCATTTTCAAGCTAAAATCCTCATGTGCTGTATCTATATCATAAATGGTGATTTATGATTTAAATGTTATTTGTACATAAATAACATTTTCTTTCTCACAATATTTGAAAGTGAATTACAGCTCATTCCACTGGAAAGAATTTTTATTAAAACAGGTTCTACCGACAACTTAAAAATATCAAAGTTACCCATTATTTTGAATGAGCTTTTTTTATCCATTCATTATTATACAGATATTCCTGACAATTACCAAACATTTGGAGGAATAGGAAGATTCCTCGTACTAAATCCTCATTTCAAGTAATTAGTTTTCATTTACTTGAAGAGATTTCTATTAATAACATAGACATAAAGAACATACTTGTTATATGTGGTATGTTTGAATAATAATAATAATAATAATAATAATAATAATAATAATAATAATAATAATAATAATGGTTTTACGTCCCACTGCGGTTTTTGGAGATACCGAGGTGCTGGAATTTTGTCCTCCAGTGCTGGTAAATACCTCAAAATACCAATGGACTGAGCTAGGATCAATCTCGCCAACTTAAGCTCAGAAGGCCAATGTCAATTTTGATGTTCTGGTTTACTCTATCAGATGGTGGATGTATGACAGAGTTTTGATTAATCCTTTTGGGTGAACAACAAGTGTGTCACCAGCAATCTCCTGCAATGTTGGTCATGATCTTACAATGTCGAGTGTCAAATGGATTTTTTCTGCCATTCAAACATCGGACCATCTCTGCTGGGTTTGATCTTGGGATCTGGGGATCGACACTCTACCTCTAGCTCAACAGAGGGAGCTATGCTCCATGGTTTTAACCTGAAAAACACTGCTTATTTCTATTGATTTGCTTCATATCCATGTGCGCTGAAGTGATTAAACAACTGAGCAATTATGATCACATACCACATTTGAAGTTCTTTGACCTGGAAGAAGCCAGGTTGAAGATGAGATGCAAGCAAGCTTGTAGTATTACATGCGTGTTGATATTGCGATCAGAGACACATTATCTCCAGTTTCATGTGGAATCTCAACCAGAGGAACGTGACTTATAATTTAGAAAACCCACGTGCACTAGGATTTGAACCACATCTGCTTTGGTGAGAAGCTAGTGACAATGTTACTCAGCTATCATGCCCCTCCAAGATGAGATTTTGTTAGTTGTAACCAAACACATCCCTTATTTCAGGGGTAGACTGCCCAGCAAGAGTTCTTGAAGAGTAGGGACCATGAGATATGAGCTATTTTTGTACTAAATTGTGAGGTTTTCAATCTAAATACATATATGCGCATTGCCAATGAATGAATACAACAGGCCTTAGCACATTAAAGGATTATTAATGGCTGTTTTATGAAGAATCAATCAATCAATCAATCAATCAATCAATCAATCAATCAATCAATCAATCAATCAATCAAATCAATCAATCAATCAACCAAATCAATCCTGATCTGCATTTAGAGTTGTCATTCAGGTTACAGCAAAGCAAACTGTCACTACAAATTAATAGTGTTTACATACAAGAGAGAGAGAAATTGGGAATTCACCAGGCAAGCACCTCTCTCTATCAAGTAAGGTGAACACATATGGAGAAGAGTTTTTGTGAAAAGAAAAAGAAACAAAGCAATCCAAACAATATCCATTTTGATGGTCTATAAAAGCAGTATTTAATTACTTTAATCAAATTTCCTGCATTTCATGTTTTCTCCTCAAATTAACAATGATAAAAGAAAGTCCATGGACAACAGACTGACCTCATCTGACTGTTTTACCTCTATTTAGCTCAATTATCTCTCTGAACTCGAAAATGCCAATTAGCATTTTTTTTCCACAATATAAATCAGTCTAGAATAGTTGAGGCATGTCTCTCACGAACGGCACTGACAACAGATCAAAAGAAATCTCCCACCATTTCATCATATTCTGAATTGGCCCAAATATGACAAAGTTTTTTAAAAATGTAAATGTGTTTATAAAAACTGAAATCCTAAATGTGCAGAATAACATGTCAAAAGTCTCATTTTCAAGAAGGTCTATTTGTATCATTCCCCAACTGTACTGGCTTGTGCAATGGTAGTCCTCACATGCATTACAACTCACCTATGAACCAAAATTTCTCGATCTTTGACTATTTTTTCATATTTGTAGCTTCTTTTTCTTTACAAGTTGCTTTACGTCGCACCAACATAGATAGGCTTTATGGTGACGTTGGGACAGGAAAGGTCTAGGAGTAGGAAGGAAGTGGACGTGGCCTTAATTAAGGTGCAGCCCCAGCATTCGCCTGGTGCAAAAATGGGAAACCACGGAAGACCATCTTCATGGCTGCCGAAAGTGGGGTTCGAACCCACTATCTCCCGAATACTGGATACTACCGCACTTAAGCTACCGGGTTCGGTAATTTGTGGCTTGTGTTGCTAGGTTTGGCAATGTTGTGTCAACACGTTCAGTTCTGGTCACTATTCCAGTCATGGCAGATAGTATGAAAAGGAGAACATCTTCGTCACTTCAGTTAAATAAAGAAGTTAGGATATAAACTTCAAATTGTTTTATGTGTGGTGAAGCTAATTAAAAAAGTTTGGCATTTCTGAGTATAACATATGACGATGGTGGAAAGAAGAGAAACGGTTTAAGAATGCCGGCACATCCAGAAAAGCATTCAGAGCACCAAAAACAGGAAACTGACAGGCCTGCCAATGAACTGTGTAGGAAAAAGAAAACTAGGGTTATCCAATAAATCATGAAGCTATTAGAATGAAGGCAATATGTGGCATGTGAGTTAAAAATTCTGGTAACTGAACATAATGCAAGTCTGGTGTGGTGTAAACAAATGATGCTACATTGTCACACAACTGTTGCACAATGCCTACCGGCAGATTACACAGACAAATTTGGTCACCTATCTATGTTATGTAACAAAACTGAGGAATCTCCACAATATGTGACCAGTTAAGCAGCAAGGGCCTAAAGTAGGATTTTTCAGTTTTGAGATTATTATTATTATTATTATTATTATTATTATTATTATTATTATTATTATCAACGAATTCTCCCAACATTGGAAGACGTTAAGCAAATAAGTCAATTCTTCAGCGGGTTCTTTTTGTTCCAATAGGCTTTCATTCTTTCCAAGAAGGCCTGTTTACGTTCTTCTGACCACTTTGGTCTGCACGGTTTTTGTTGTAGTTGCTCTAATGTAGTTTCCCAATTGTGTTTCCTTCGTGTCTAAAGGTCCTTCTTTCTAGAATGTCTGTTGAACTTATGTTTGAGTTTCTGATGTCCTTTCGAAGTTTATTAAGCCAGGGTGTTGAGTTCCTAAGTGAGGTTACATAATCCTATATCCTTTTTTTATCAATCAATTTTCTGACAATCTGTTTGCGATGACCGAAGAATTTCAGTCATCTTTTCCTAATGTTAATTTTGATGTTTGAGAACTTTTCTGTTGATTTGATTGATTGTAACCTGTAACCATCTTCCTCTCTTCGATTTTGTTTTCTACTGACTGCCAGTGTCTCACTTGCATAAAGGGCTGTTTGTTTTATGTCTGCTGTAATGCCGAATTTTTGTACCTCTTGACCTGGATTTTTTGTTGTAACGTTTTGGACTAACTCTAATACCTTTTTTTAATTTTTAGGAGACGAGTTTGTTGTGAGATCTTGTCAAGACCTGTCGGTTCGATAAATTCACCAAGGTATTTAAAGTAAGGGACCCTGTCAATTGTACCATATTTTTCGCAAGTTGCTTTACGTTGCACCGACACAGATAGGTCTTATGGCGACGTTGGAACTGGAAAGGGCTAGGAGTGGCAAGGGAGCAGCCGTGGCCTTAATTAAGGTACAGCCCCAGCATTTGCCTGGTGTGAAAATGGGAAACCATCTTCAGGGCTGCCGACAGTGGGATTCGAACCCACTATCTTCCTGATGCCAGCTTACAGCCGCGCACCCCTAACCGCACGGCCAACTCGCCCAGTGTACCATATTTTGTTCTCAGGCTCTTGATATCTGTCTTTGAAAATAAGAACTTAGTTTTCTCTAATGATATCTGTAGTCCCACCTTTTCTGCACTTTCTTTATGTATCTCAAGCTGTTAAACGGCAGTCTCCTCACCCTCTGTTACTATCACCAGATCACCTGAAAAAGCGAGGTATGGTATATAGAGGTTATCTTCGGGAAAGCGCAGTCGGACTGGCTTCCAAAACTCACATTTCTTGAGTTTTTTCTCCCACTCTTCCATAACTTTGTCTAGGATGACGGTGAACAGAAGAGGAGAGAGTCCATCACCTTGTCTCAGGCCTGTTTGAATGCTGAGATTTCTCCCATACACTTCACTTTAGATTTCATGCCAGTCAGTGTCTGTTTTATAAGTTCTCAAGTTTTGGGATCTAGTCCCCTCTTCTAGAATTTCGAACAGTGAGGGCCTGTTGATCGAATCATAACCCTTTTTGAAATCTACATATGTGCATATGAGGTTTTTTTTTTTGGCCTGAGTATGGTTTTGAGGTTAAAAATTTGTTTGGGGCATGACCTATTTGGTTTGAATCCTGCTTGATTTAATTGCTTTTGTGCTCTATGCAAGCTGATAAAATTTTGTAGGTGACAGATACAAGAGAGATCCCTCTATGATTATTTACATCTGATTTGTTACATTTTACATGTAGTGGATGAATTAGAGCAATCTTCCAGTCATTCGGGAGCTTTCCAGTTTGCCAAATGTTTTGAATTATTTGTGTAATTTCTTTGAGTGAATTAGGGCTTAAATTTTTCAAAAGTTCAGCTACAATTCTGTCCTCCCGTGCTGCTTTCTTGTTTTTAAATTTTCTGATGTGTGAATAAATTTCTTCTTGTGTTGGTGGGGACGAATTTACTAGTGTGATTTCTGGGTATGTTTTCGGGAATCTCTCTGTAGGTTCTGGACAATTTAAAAACTGTTAAAAATACATAGCTAGTTCCTGGCAATTTTCTTTATTTGTTAACGCCAGTTTACCATCTTGTTTCTGAAAGCAAAGGTTCGGTTGAGAAAACCCTTTACTTTTGATTTGCGAAAGTCTTGTAAAAAATGTGTGTGGTGTTTTTTGAAATCGTCTTCAATCGACTTCAGTTGATTGTTAACGTATTTCCGTTTATTTTGTCATAGAATCTTGGATGCTTGTTTACGAACTTCAAAAAATTTATTCTGTTTTCCTTCTGATTTGTTGCAATTGTAGTAGTGAAATGCCTTTTTCCTTTCTTCTTTGCATTCTCCCATTCTTGATTCCACCAACGGTGTTTTTGTTTCTTGTGAAGAAAGATGAGATCTTTTGCCATTTTAATGATCTTGGTTTGAAATTTCTCCCAATTTTCTGCAAGTTGTTCTTCCCATTCTTCTGTTATTTTGGAGTTTTTGACTTTGTGTAGATCAAATTTTGGGATCACCGGCATTTGCCAGTTGAATTTTCTTTCGGGTGTGAATTAAATTTTGATCCTGATTAAATAATTATCTGAATCGATGTTAGCACCTCTGCACACTTGCACGTCATAAATTTCCTTTTGGTAATAATAATAATAATAATAATAATAATAATAATAATAATAATAATAATAATAATAATAATAATAATAATAATAATAATAATAATAATAATAATAATAATAATAACAACAATAATAATAATAATAATAATAATAATAATAATAATAATAATAATAATAATAATAATAATAAATATTATTAATTATTATAATTATAATTATTATAATTATAATTATTATAATTATAATTTTTTTTTTGATTCGTTGTGCCCAGCTGTGGAGCGCGTTTGAACTTATTTTGCACAATGTTTCTTCTTCTTTTCTTCCCAATATTTCTTCATTTTTTCACTGTGTTCCTTTCTGCGAGTTTCTGTCCAGCCTGTATTTTTTCTTGTTGGTTTCTCTGCAAATTTATGTTTGTTTACTAAGCTTCTAAATTTCATTCTATCTTGAATGGTTTCGTCCTCAATACCCATTTCTTGTAGATCTTCATGAATTTCTGCTAACCAATTGTTGCGGATTTTCAGGGTTAGAGCTAGATTTAGAATTTTCTTTGTCAGCCTGTTGTTATCCATTCTGTGTAGGTGTCCGTAGAATTTTAGTCGTCTCTTTCTGATGGTATCTGTGATTTTTTCTGTGAATTGAAAAATTTTGTGTGGTTTCTTTTTCATCCAAATTCCATTTTCGAACTTTGGTCCTAGGATTTTTCTGAGAATTTTCCTCTCTTGTTTCTCAATGCTTTTCATTTGTGACCTGCCGCCAATGATCAGTGTTTCAGATGCATAAAGTGCCTCTGGTTTGATGACTGTATTGTAGTGTCGTAATTTTGCATTTTTTGATATACATCTTTTGTTGTATCTGTTCCATGTGATTTTGTAAGCCCTTTGCAGTTTAGCAGTTCTTTCTTTGTTAGCTTCCTGATTTAACCCTGCTGGCTGAATAATTTCACCTAGATATTTGAATTTGTCTACTTGGGAAATTATTCCACAGTTGGTGATTAATGGTTGATTGTCGAATCTTGATTTAGTTCCTTCCATAAACTGTGTCTTTTCAAATGAAATTTGAAGTCTGGTTTTTGCGGCTATTTCATTCAACTTTTCTATGGATTGGATTGCTTCTTGTCTGTTGTTTGAAAGGATCGCAAGGTCATCTGCGAAAGCTAAGCAGTCAAGGTGAATTTTGTCTTTAAGAAGTCTGCCAATGTTTATACCTTTAGTTTCTTTTCTCCATTCACGAATCACTTTTTCCAAAACTAAATTGAATAGTAGTGGGGATAGTCCATCTCCCTGTCGGACGCCAGTTCTGATTTCGAACGGTTCAGAAATTTCTCCCAAGAACTTAACTTTTGATGTTGTGTTGGTCAGAGTTTGTTTAATCAATTCCCTCGTTTTCCTGTCGACTTGAAATTCCTCTAGTATGTTGAACAGGGTCTGCCGATCTATGGAATCATACGCTTTTTTGAAGTCAACAAAGGTGATTACTGTTTGTTTGGTTTTGCGAATCTGTAGTATGGTTTTTAGGTTTAGGATTTGTTCTGCGCAGGATCTCCCTTTTCGGAATCCAGCCTGATAATCTCCAATCAGGTGGTCTGTTTGTTTCTCTAATCTATTAAGTAGAGCTTTAGAGATTTTATATACGAGTGAGAGGAGAGAAATTCCTCTGTAGTTGTTAATATCTGATTTGTCTCCTTTCTTGTGAAGTGGGTGAATCAATGCGCATTTCCAATCCTCCGGAATTTCTTCAGAAAACCAAATGTCCTGTAAGATTTTTTGAATACTCTGGGCCAGTTTGTCACCACCAATTTTCAACATTTCAGCGATTATTATTATTATTATTATTATTATTGTTATTATTATTATTATTAATGTTATTATTGTTATTATTATTATTATTATTATTATTATTATTATTATTATTATTATTATTATTATTATTATTATTATTATTATTATTATTATTATTATTATTATTATAACCATCATATTTATCCTTCCTCAAATGATTGAGGTTGCCAAACCACAAGGAATATCATACAATATAAATTTAGTAATCTAATTACACTATAGAACATTTAAAAAGTTCCTGTTTCTAGGTGCAATACTTAAGAAAATATTAATCATTGGCCATTGCCATTAAGAAATCTGTACTTTGAGGAAAACGCAATTACAGTTTTCACTTATTTTCTAGCTAATTAAACAAAATTTTTGTGACATCTAATGGCAAAGAATCAACTGATTTGTAACTTAGTTTGTTAAGACCCATAGGTTTTGTTTAGTTCTACTCTCCATTGCTGATTTTAGGTCCCTTTTTGTGCAACTGGTCACATATTTTAAATTACAGTAAAACAAAACTGTTGTTGTGAAGTTTACTTCTCAATTATAGAAGAGCTTAAATATGTTGTAATGACATTAATTATGTAATTTAAATTATTGAAATTAGGGATGTAAACTGGCATCGCATATATAAACAACACCTGTGGATGGATGGAACAAACAGGAGAAGGCTCGTACACAACCACACCCGGCTTGCTGGAGCGAAGAAATGATGATGGTGATTTAATTCCTCTTCAAATACATTCCAAAAATTCAGGGTCATCTTGTTCGTAAGGCCATCTTCTATTTGTTTCAATATAGTGAAGTAGCTTTATATGGACGTAAAACTTGGACATTAGGTGAAAGGGGAGAAAAGAGACTACTTGCATTTGAAGCTTGCTGCTATAGGAGATTACTCAAAATTAGTTGGAGAGAAATGAGTCACGAATGAAGAGGTGTGAGAAGAGCAGGAGAGAGATCATGTTCTATGAGACAAATAAAAGGACAGTGGGATCATCTAATAAGCCACAGACATGATGGGTTATTGAAGAAAATAATAGAGGGTTTGATACAGGGAAAAAAAATTTATAGAGGATAACCAAGATTAACGTACATGGCACAAATATCAGATGACACGAGATGTGATTCCTACTACAAACTAAAAAGGAAAGCAAGGAAATGTGAAGAATGTACAGATGATGCCAACCAGCCTCACAACTGACGACTAGAGAGAGAGAGCAATATAATGCTATACTGGCTTGAACCTTCTTTTTTTCCCACAACAGTGTCATAAGTTTGATCAACTTCTTTGTAGAAATAACAAGCATTTCTGATTAATATTGATCCACTACAAAACATCAAAAACTTCCTGGAAATTCAAGAGTCAAAAACTGTTTTGTGACAAAACAACACATCAGGTACTTATTTTCACTGGATCAATAGGCTTATATTAACATTACAGAAGCTAAAATATTTCAACTATTTTGTAACAATGAAGCTCATATTTCCCATCATACCCCATCAGCATATTGGAATAAGTTCCATGACCTTATGACATTCGAAGTGTAAGTTATAATGGTGCTTTCAAATTTGTAACATACTGTTACCACCTCAATGTCAGTACGGCAAATGATTTCTACTCAGAACAAGTCGTCTTCTTCTTCTTTCCTCAGCTTTTCCCTATTCTACAGTATTTAGCATCAATCACTTCATTCACAACAAATCTATTACTTTGACACAAAACATTGTAAAAGAATTCATAATTGTCAAAAGCTACGGTTTTCAACATCATAAGATCAGGAACTTCAAAATCACAAAATCAGGATCAAGTCAATATGTAGCAAGTTCAAAGTCGGTATTCATAGTTATGCTTCTGTTCAAGTCACACTTCAATCTCAAATTTGATACCAAATTTTGGGGCAAGTAAGCCATACCTAATAGAGATTTAATTAATTAAGTCCAGCTTTCTGAAGCTCAACTTTTGCAATACTCAGTCATTTAAGTTCTACTTTTTCAATGAGAAAAATTTAAACAGTATCAAGTCACAGGGACCCTTGACGTATTTTGGTTTTAACTATGTCTTAACCTTTAAAATATATGACAATTTTTAGGAAATTATTGAAAGGCAAGAAACTAGTGCTCCAAAGTGGTATTTGTGAAATATTATGGGCACCTTTGAATTCCACAATGAAAATTAATTCACAGGGAAGGTTTCATTTTCATAAAAACACCATTTTGGAGGTAATACAAGTTTGTTTATTCCTCAAATATTGCAACTTATTGTTTGCCTGAGATTTTACAGTTTCATATTATGAAAACATAGTAGTTAAATGTAACATGATGGCATTCTGTAATATATCAGTTGCTGAACCTCTCTCTCGACCAACTGACCCCGAGCTGCCTCTGGCCCCGCCTTATATAGGCTAGGGCCAACTCGCGTGTACGAGGAGGCAGCACAGGCGTTAGCCGCGAGAGAGGCAGCGAGGGAGCTCCGGAAGGGTACTCTCCCCCTATACTGCTTTATTATGAAACATACATATACAAAGAGACGTATACAGGCAAGCCTGTTGCTGAACCTCTCTCTCGACCAACTGACCCCGAGCTGCCTCTGGCCCCGCATTATATAGGCTAGGGCCAACTCGCGTGTACGAGGAGGCAGCACAGGCGTTAGCCGCGAGAGAGGCAGCGAGGGAGCTCCGGAAGGGTACTCTCCCCCTATACTGCTTTATTATGAAACATACATATACAAAGAGACGTATACAGGCAAGCCTGTTGCTGAACCTCTCTCTCGACCAACTGACCCCGAGCTGCCTCTAGCCCCGCATTATATAGGCTAGGGCCAACTCGCGTGTACGAGGAGGCAGCACAGGCGTTAGCCACGAGAGAGGCAGCGAGGGAGCTCCGGAAGGGTACTCTCCCCCTATACTGCTTTATTATGAAACATACATATACAAAGAGACATATACAGGCAAGCCTGTTAAATAATACAAGAAAGAACAAGAATAGAATAGAAATCAACAAAACACTGCACAAAAATCCAAGCGTACAAATTCTATGATTTTTTTTTACGTCACACCAGCACAGATAGGTCTTATGGCGACGAAATTCTATGAAATTAAAATTGGAAATAACTGAAGGACAACTCCCATATTAAACTGTTTTAACAATGACTGTGCAATTTCCCATATTAAGAAGTTTGATTTTATTATGTAGAGTGTCTGCATATAAGCAACGATTTATAAAGTCTAACTTAACACGCTAACACTCGGCCACTTGCTTGCAACTTCCATGCATGAATTTTTCTGATGTGTGTTTCACAGTGAAAGGATGAAAAAATGAAGCATTTGTGATTAGTTTCACAAAGTGTGTAGAAAAACATCCTTGTTTATTGAATTACTCTCCGAGAAGTTAGAGCAAGAGTGATCCATCGCAGAGGAATGTTATGATATTGACAGGTGGACTGATGTTGCAAACTACTTGCTTATGAATACTAAATTAAAAATAAATAACACTTCCATAACTTTTTAGCACACATTTATAAATCTCTGTGTAACCTGTAAGCCTATGTAAGGCTGGTATTTCATTTTTATACATATATTTTTACTCTGTTGTGTAAATAAATGGTTTACTTGACAAACACTTAGAGCTGTTTTGCTGGAGGTATGGCCAGCCTATAATGCATCTGCTTTTTCGTTCCTTTTTTAAATTCTAGATTAAACTTGTTTCAACAAAAATAAATCTTTCAATGCTACAAAATTATTTAAATTTTTCATTGTGTGGAGCAAGCTCTTTTGATATCACTGCAGATCTGTGTTGCATCTTAAGGAAGTTGTAAGGATGGATCCACTACTGCCTTCCCTTCTTTCTCTGATGACACAAAAGAACAGCTTCATCTTGACTTAAACTCACTGCAACTATTACTAGAAATAAATTTCTTATCATGTTGGTGAGCAGAAATATTATTTTAAGGTAGATATTGTGTGCCCTTTGTTTTATTGCCCAAATAACAATGTGCTCTGGTGTACAACTTCATTAAGTCATTAAACTAGCAGTCACTAGTGCAGCAGACGAGACAACAGTCAGTCAATGTAATGATGCGCTACAGGGACTTAGGACGTTGTCAGCCATCACATGTTTTCTTGGCTCAGTTACCACTATGGCAAGCTAACAAAAGAGATGAACTAGGAACCAGTAGGTCTGAAGTTTGGTCTAGATTTTATTATTTACAGTATATCATCATGTCTACCCACATCTGCAGCTCGTTCTGTATGGCTGATACATAAAACCAATCATTAAATATAAAAATTGATTTGACATGAGTAATCACAACTTGTTTCAACTCTCCTAAATTTTTTGACAATTTGCACATTCGTTAGTTGGCTAGAGGGGGGACGATATGCGCTGCCATCAAGTAGGCCTAGAGTAAAATGGAACTTAGAAGCTGACGAGCAAGCAAGCAGCCAGATGGCATCAAATTAAAATGTTTGCACACGTAGGTGACACCATACGATGGTGATAATAATAATACTATCATCACCATCATCATTATCATTATTATCATTATTATTATTATTATTATTATTATTATTATTATTATTATTATTATTATTATTATTATTATTATTAGCAAGGCGAAAGTGCACAAAACACAAAAGATCAGAAACCTTAATTTTTCATAATGTTCATTATGAACAGTTTTTCGATACAGCTAATATTAATGAAGAAATTTGACATTTTCTGTTTCAGCCCCATTAATATTCCTATACTAGTCAAATAATATATAATTATAGTCTAATGCAACATCTGGATATCCCTGAATTTAAATACCAAGTTTGATGCTGCTGCTTGTTGTTTTAAGGGGCCTAACATCGAAGGTCATCGGCCCCAAATACCAAGTTTCAAGAAATTATGTCCAGTGTCTTCTTATATGTTCACAAGGTTATTTCTCTACTGTCTATATCTCTGACTTCACTCTTCTTGTTGATTTTTATTCCTTATTTCTGCATTCTATTGTTACATTTCTTTTCTTCCATTTGATTCCACAGATTTTAAATTACCTATAATTTGAACATTGTATTTCTCTTCTTAGAATATTCTCGTACTCTCTCTTCTAAGACTATTCTTATAATTTAACTTCATAACAATGTGTTACTTTGTATTATGCACCGCTGTAGTAATACTTATTGTAGTAGCTAACTTTCTCTTGATTGGAATTCTCAAATCTAAATTGTGTACTTCATTGTATTCTTCAGTTTGAATTTATTTTGTTTGTATTTAATTAACGTTTAGTACTGAAATTTTAAATTGTAAACATTTTAATTCATTGAATGAATGAATGAATGAATGAATGAATGAATGAATGAATGAATGAATGAATGAATAAATAAATAAATAATCAGACAGACACACAAAAGTTGACTTGAGCATATTTTTTAACTTCAGTACACCGAATCAGAGATAAAAACAAAAAGGTAAAACATTTATATGTACAAACAAAATTGTAATTTTATTTATATAGACAAGTCACAAACTATGAATACCGACTCTAGAGTGATCAAACGATGGTACATGAAGTAATGACTATGCTAATGTTCATAGTTCACAGTTGACCAGCAACAACACAATTTAAGACCTTTGCACTACATGCCACATGCTACAAGCTGTGCTTACGTCATGCAAACAACACAACCAAACCAGGCAGGGGTTAAGAGAAAGAAAGAAAGAGAGAGAGCAGCACAGCAGGCAGTACAAACCTGGCTGGCAGGCAGTGACTCGGAAAGTTGGCCCGGACTCAAGGTGGAGGCATACTGATGCAGGTGGGCCGGTGACATAGAGGCAGGGGCCTAGAAAAACACAGCTGCAGTCACCACAACACCCAAGTGCCAAGGTCCGCCCCCACACACAAGAGAAATGCTGGTAATTCTAGTGACAGTCAAGAGAGAAAAGTGTTAAAATAAAAATGAAATGAAAGTATGCACACAGAAAGAAGCTCCTCGAGACGTCTCGAAGTTTGCTAAATATAGTTGGCAGAAGTGAGCCAATGACGATATTTTACCTTCAATGGCTTCTCGGAGAAAGTCGAATCCTTACACTAAATACAGTTGAGTCTCTGAATTACAACTTCCCAACAGAACTCCCCATCAGAACATCACTCTTAGCTTCGGATTGACAATAAATTTCCAGTAAATGCCACATTAAACTGTTCCTCGAATGATCACGCATAAACTACCTATTTTCAAGAAGTGAAAAGGAACAAACAAATATCAAATCAAGTCGTGTTATAGACAGATAGGACATGAGGAACTCGGCATTGGAAGAGGGAGCAATAGAAAGAGACAAGGAGAAACAAGGGCACTCTCCATGTCTTCAAACATTCATAAGCATGTCTGATGACCAGAGTCTGTAATGATCTGACACCGTGGTTACCAAATTCGCCTCTAGCTGGTGGGGAAAAAAATATATATATATATATTCACCAGCGGAATACTGGCCGGCAGGGAAGGAGAATTTCTAACCACTAGACTGGGTGCCAAAAGCCTGGCTTCAATTCTAAACCTCTCCACAGTGTTCGTATGGAGTAAGGGCACGTGATGCTGTTGATGGCGATTCGTCCGTCATATGGAAATGTAAAGGCCAGCTCCCACCTACTAGAATGGAATTGAATCGAACTGAATTTGTTTTTAACATGTGTTTAAATGGGAGATAGAGATTGTGATCGCCATGAGTCGAATCAAATCTAATCGAACGAAACAGGAATATTCTTAGGTTAGTGGAATGGAATCAAACAGAATTATCAACACCCGCACAACTTTGTAGAAGATCGGGATCTTTCGGACAGCTATTTGGTGGCAAATGTGTATCAGCTTCTGCTAGAAAGTCAGCTGTTTCCTGCAGATGATCGGGAACTTTCTGTTTCGTTACAGTTTATTCAACTTACCAGTTTAGTTCAAAAATATAATTTCCTTTCTGACCAGACTCACGAGTACCATATTATTGCAACAACATTAAGAAATAATGCCTTGGAGGAAATAAGCAAGGCAACGACAAATAAAACAGGTTAGAATATTACATTACTGAAGCCTATACGCAATTTATGTCACAATTATTGTTGACTTCATCACAAAATCATGTTATATTGGAGTCCACTTGGGATGTACAGTACCTTAAAGTGTTTATTATATTTACAGCTGAACAATTTCGCAAGTGGCATTCCCTACGTTTGACACTGTCGTACATGTGTTCCCAACAAACCATCCTGGATACAAAACTGCTCTGCTGTGGCAGTTTCTAATTAATGTTGAGTCTACCTCGATTAACGATTTATTCTGCCACAATACGCAACCTACCGTACTTTTAGATTGATGTCCGACTCCCACTCCATCTGAAGTAGCATTTCCTCCGTAAAATTGACTTGTTTTGTTTAATTATACCATCTGAAATGGTTGTTGAAATTTCAATTCACTGAGATTTAACTTCATCGCGCAATAACCATTCGGATAAGCTTGAATACTCTCATTTTGGCTCCCTTGAGAAGTTGATTTCATGCATCCAGAATATTCTCCGATCTCTTTTCTTTTCAACTCCCTTCATTTTCTGCCTCCTCACAAAAATGCTAGCGCTATCAGACCGCTCATTGTTTCCTGTAGAATTCTGTTTGATTCCGTTCCACTAGATGTGAGCGTTCGAGTGGAAATTTTGTCGGTTCAATTCGTTTCCACTAGGTGGGAGTGAGCATTAAAGCCTTGAGCAGACCCCTTGGCGTTATTCGACAGCAGTAGGCCACATGCCAACACCGGGTTTCACTCTGTTCCTACCTCATTTTCACCATCAACACACACCCAGATGTGTTTATTCTGTGTTCCTCATCCTTTATCTTATATCTCTTCCTTTTTCCTCTGTGTTTATCCAGTTTCTTCTTATCCTACACCTGCTGCATCTGTTGAGCAATGATGCCAGTTGTCTTGGTGAAGGTGGGAGCTTGTCTGGGGTTCGATGAGCGCATCAATTTAAAGAATACAGTTTATTAATATGTGGAGACCGATCATGTCCTTTAGTGTTTCCATGTTAGCCTTTGTCTCCTGTTTCTAATTCTCCCTCTTCCCACATGACCCATCATTGCATTTATTCTTATCTTTCTATAAACGACTTGATACGTATTTTGAAAACAATCCACTGTGTCCTGTACAATAAGAGGAATTGAAGTTAACAGTAAATATTCTTATACACTGAACATCTTAAATATATAACCAAAAAATTATAGCTGGCAAGAAAAGGGAGCAATAAACTCTAGAAGAAGATCTGAAGATTTTAGAGGCTCACCACAACAGTCCTCAAGAGCTAAGGGTACGATGTACTTTTAATGGAGATTCTGTGCTCCAACTATTATCCTATGAAGTGAACGTTTTGAAAATACTGAACTAATATGAAGTGGTTAAGTGGTGCTGTAGTCTTCCTAAATAACTAGGCATTTGCAGCACATTCCTATCACTCAGCAGCTGTTAGTTCAAGAGTGTGAAGGGTGCGAGTTGTGATTGTCGAGGTGTCTGAACATTACGAGCAGCTCACTTCTGCTTATGGAAATGTACCAAATGATGATGAGAATTGATGCTGATTTGCAGGTCAAGTGTTGTTGGCAGTCTTTTTTGACATCAATGGTATTGTGCATCACAAAATTTCTACCTGAGTGTCAAACAGTGAACTGATGGTGCCGAGAAAAAGACCAGACTTCTGGAGAAACAACTCTTGGAGTCTTCATCACGACAAAGTGCCACCTCAAGCATCACTGTCGATCCATTAATTTTTATGAATTATGCTTGCCCACCTGATCCAGCCCCAGCAGAATTCTTTCCATTCCCCGACTGAAACTGACCCCGAAATGCTGGTGATTTCAGTCAATTACAGAGATCAAGCTGATACTGCAGGTAGAACTGCGTGCAATCCCTCAAACTGCCCACCAAGAGCTTCCATAAGAGGAAATGGTGTTGGGAGCAGTGTTTTAATACAGGAGAGTACAAAGCCAACTAGGCCCCCAAGGAGTTATTTTCTAAGACTGGATAGTTTTTTAATAGGCCTCGCACAAGCTGCACAGAGAAGTACGAAGATACAGATATTACCAAAAAAACAGTTTGGAAGAAACTCTGAATACAGAATATATTACTCAGCCCAGTCATCGCAGTTCATCACAGACTCAACTGCATCATGTTAATCACAGGTTGCATTAGTGGCTTGGTGTTAGCTTGAAATGTTAAAATTAATTTTTTGTTGACTGCAAGATGGTTAAGGTTGTAATTATTATTTACAAAACCTGAGTTAAATAAAGTGAACAGAAGTATATAGCATGCCAGTTTTTCTCATGAATGATGCTCCTATAGTTACCAGAATAGAAACAAAATTCTCTGAAATTGTACTTTCTCCCTAAAATAAACAACAAACTTGTAAGAGCCCACCCAACCTTGCACACATCCTGAAAGGTGAAATGGTGACTTAGTGTAACAATCTCTTTTCACTGTAACAGGTGAGTATATACCCCACCAACTACCACTGGCAGCAGAACACAAAAAAGTATGAACGGTATCATGAAAATGTCAAGCAAGCAAGCAAGCAAGCGTATAGCCTCAGCATCTCCAGTTTAATGTGGACTCCAAACCATGGTGACGTCATTTTCATTTTTTAAATTCCACATTATTTGGCCGAGATGTGAATAGCAACTGCCTTGGTGAAGTTAGTGACAATATTGCTTGGCTATCACAATCCTATAACACACACCCTGCCTGAGCTCAGGAAAGTCAAGATTCAAGCAACAGTAAATGAGAACTGTGGAAGGAGCATCATCAGTCAAGTGAGACAATGAACAGAGCTGATGTCATCCAGTGGTGAATAACGGTCGCCAAACTCTGCTAATATGTAGGCCCTCAGTTGTCCCGTTTGTTATCTCCATGGCTTCTCAGTAGAGATGAACGTGGGTAACGGCCAAGTTCATTTTATGATCGAGGAAATAGAGAGGGCGCTCTACCAATACAGATCTTTCCAGTTGGATGAGACGACAATGTTCCTTCAGCCTGGTCTCGCGTCTGTCTAGCACCTGCCAGAATTGTGTTTGTCTCTACCTAGAAGCTCTGGAGAACTAAACATGACAACTGTTTCAACAGGAAAGAAGAGGGTCTACGTATTAACATAGTTGGGTGAATGTTGCTTGCTGTCAGATTGCAGAAGAATGGCTGTAGTGAGTCACAAGGAGCAAGTCCTGGAAAAACCAACTGAGATAGAAGCCACCACTTAGCTTTCTCACTGTTATAAAAGTACAGGTGCCCACTATCCTGCTTCAGTTTGAATTGAAAAGGGCTACCTTAAGTCTTTCACTCACCAAATTTCATCATACAGGCTTAGTTAGATGGGCTTGCCATACCCAAAGGCATTCTGAGCTACTGCCAGCAGCTGATCAGGCTGTTCGCAGCCATGGAAGCAGAAACTGCTTGAACTACACTAAGAGGACCATATGCCTACCTAAGGGAACTCATCCATCCAAAGCCCCTGGTCTGACCGTACAGTCTACTCCATTACCATAGTGGGACAACAGGCCAGGCACTACTGTTTGCAGATGACACAGTGGTAAGGGGAGTAAATGATATGGAAGTACAGAATACATTAATGAATGAAATCAGGTAACAGAAGAGTTTGGAATGAGAATAAGCACAGAGAAGAGTGAAATAGTCAATGTAAAACCGAAAGAAGTCGAGGAAAGTTTTAAATATTTGGGAAGTGTAAACATGAAAGACAGGAAGATAACTGACGAGACTGGAAAGAGAATACAACAAGCAAATGGCTTTTACCAGACTGTGAATGGTTTACAGTGCAACCAAGAACTTCCAGGAAAATGAAAAGAAGTTCTGTATTCAACCTATAATGTACCGATATTGACATATGCAATAGGTACATGAACAACAAAAGAAAATGAGAGTAGAGTTCAAGCAGATGAGATGAAATTCCTATGAGGTTCATAGGAAAGACCAGAAATTAACATTTAGGAAAGAACTGGAGTTCAAAAACTACTGGTACTTAATTATTTATTTAGGATTTGATAATACAAAGGTGTATATATAAATTATTTACATAAGAGAAAAGAGATACTGTGAGACTGGACGGTTTCACTGGATGCAAGATGAAGATCTGTCGAAGTGCCCTGGAAAGCCGGTAGTGGACACACACAAGGCGGTATGTTAAACTGTCTGTAACAACTCCCCTCAATCACAGTTCGGCGAAGTCCTCCATCTCCATTTGGTGAGTGCAGCACCACATCAGCCTTGATCGGTCCTTATTCGATCGAGTATTCTCCACTGATGTCTGACTTCAGTAGAGATTCTGATCTTAGTGATGGTAGGGGTAGGATGAATACAACCCGTAATCAGACACATTGATTAAATTGTGTATCTATGACTTTGGTCTGAGTACATTTTAGCCCGGCTGAGGAGCATTATTCAGCAACGGAATAACAAAGAGCCAGAGCAGTGGACCGAAAGATCGAAGCGTAAACTCCCCAACAGGTACCCTCTTGTTTCTGAAGTATGTTATTCCACGTTTTAATCTTTGTAGCAACATTTGAAATGTGGGTCCTGTATGTCCGTGATCTGCCTAATGTTACTCCTAAGTATTTGAGTGTGCTGCATTGCCGGAGGGTCTGTTCTCTGAATGTGATGGATAGCTTAAAATCTGTACGTCTATTGCGGAGATCGAACATAGATAATGCTGGTTTTTGAGGGTTTTATAGGAAGCAGGATCACTGGAGATGACTAACCAACTTCTTCGAATCCAATACTACTGGACAGGATAGAAACAAGCGAGCTGAAATGTATGGACAGATGATGCAAATGATAGAAGAACGGGTTCCAAAGAAAGTACTTAGAAAACAACAGTAAAAAAGAGACTACAAAGAAGACGTGGAAAGAGGTGGATGGATTCAGTGGAGGACAGTATAGAGAAGAGAGGAGGAAAGATATTTTTTTTTAAACTGGAAGCAAGTAAAGTGTAGTGGAGATCCTTGTTTCATAACCTGACCAAGGAAAGAACTGGAAACGGAAACTGAAGAAGGGCAACCAAAGTGCAGTTGAAATGTTGACATATCTGAAGTATCAACATTGCCAAATACCGTGTAAAAATAATCAAAATTTGTCATATGACATGAGCCGTGAAGACCATAAGCAGTCCTACCATGTCACAATGAGAATAGTCCTAAAACAGTAAACCACCTATGTTACTGCTCACTCTGAATAAGAGCTCTATGAACACGTGGGAGTACGTAGATCGTTCTGCCAGCTTGCGAGTTCCCTCACATGCAAAACTATTTCTGGAAATTCTGATCTTCTTCATGTAAATAATGTGCGAATGTCAATTCACCAAACTTTCTCAGATACGATACACTAAATTCCTAGATAGATGTTTGCTCCAGAAAATAGAAGAGAACTTCTGTGATTCATAAAACAAGGGAATTAACGACAAAGCCCTTTTGTACTTCATTCCACAGTTCTGTATCTTCTCATGACTTGCAGAGACTGAGGTTTCTACACAAACAAAACATATCTTTTATTATAAATAAATCTTTTATTATAAATAAAACAACTCCGGAAAAGGTCATACCACCAGTTTACGATGAAGTGTGTGTGCAGCTATTGATTCACTTTAACATTTTAAAGCAGCGGGAGAGAATCAACTAGTAATGGAACTTTGGAAGAATGCAAATGTACAGACTATTCAGAATTTACATAAACATCTCATTGACATTTATGGAATACCGAAAAATTGCCTGAAGAATGGAATGTTGCAATTATACACCCACTACACAAAAAAGGCGATAGATCACATCCTAGTATCTATCGAGGAATATTTTTGCTGTCTATCACTTATAAGATTTTATATTCCAAAATTCATGAAAAATTTTATATTAAATTTGGTGAATATCAGGGTGGTTTCCATCCAGGATGAAGCTGTCCACATCAAATTATCAGTCTCAAATGGATTATAAAATATCAAAGGATTGGAGCAAAAATTTAGTGATCACTTTCATTGATTTTCAAAAAGCTTATGATAGTATCCATTGTGAATCATTATTGCATATCCTTACTGAATTCGGTTTACATCGGAAACTTGTTAACCTTATTGCGGTCACTCTTAGAAATACAAAATGTAAAATTAGGTTCAGAATTGAAATCTCTGAGCCATTTGAAATTCATACTGGTCTTCGACAGAGAGATGGATTATCCCCGTTGTTGTTTAATTTGTGCTGGAAAAATTATGGGTGAAGGGAACGAGGTACCTCCACCGACTGTTAAGACTGGAAGAAATATTTGACTAAATAATCTCGCATTTGCTGATGATCGCATTATTAGCAAATAGTACTGAAGAAGCTAAATTTCAAGTAGAGAAATTAAAATGATTAGCAGCGAAGGTTGGGTTGAAAATTTATTTTGAGAAAACAGAAATTATGCCATCTTTTCAAGTTGACATTTCACATATGTTAAATAATTCTCAAAAAATAAAGGTTGTAGACAAATTTAAATATCTTGGTGAGATTATAACTTGGAATGCTAACGCAAAAGCATCCATAGATAGTAGTGAGACGAGCACAACAAATTACCTGGCCGAGTTACAAGAAACAATCTCCTTCGGTTAATGCTATATTTCGACATTATTACTCCGTCACTAGCAACATATGCAAGTGAAACATTATTTAAACTGAACATCCAATCAACAACAGACAAACTGCAGAAAGCTGATAGAAGAATTCTTCGGACAATTATCAATAAAAACCACCAGATTGATGGCCATTGAAACCTTTTACCAAATTCAGTACTTTACAAGGAAAGTGAATCCATCATTAACACAATGCGAAAATGGAGGATTGCATTCTTCGGACACATATACCGCTTACCAAATACTAGACTCCTGAACAACTTTTTGATTTTTTTCGAATAGTAAAACAAAAAAACACATGGTTTAAAGAAATACAAATGGATTTAGATGAACTGAAAATTACTAAAGATCAAATTGAAAATAGAGAAAGAAACGGATTCTAAATAACAAGTACACAAGACTACCACTAAAAATATCACAGTGTACACAGTATGTTATACCTGCAGAAGAACAGGCCGCAAGATTATCCAGAATGAAGAAGTTTTGGGAAATTAAAAAGTTGTCAAGTGTTAAAAGCTCAACTTATTCTTTGAAGACTTTGTTGTATAAGGTTTGATTTTGATACTCCAATGTGGACACAAACAGTGTTAATAAATAAAAAGAAAACCTAGCATTGTATCTTGGATTACCTGATTATTCTATGAAACAAAATCTCAAACAAATCTGAGCTTGGATGTAATGAGGTTCCTTGGGTCCAAAGTGGATCCCACTTCAATTCTACTTGTTCGTCACAGAACGTACCATGGCTTCAGTAAAGTTAGATGATTGTGGAACACTCACCTTTGGATCTACAGTACAATGGCCCACCCACTCCCATCTTGTCACACACACACACAACACACAGAGACTGTGGTTGCTTGTTAATTGGGTGAATATTACACGAAACATTCATATGTATGTTAACACAACAGCATTACCAACACTGATAAAAGTAAAAGATGAGTGCAGTTGGTGCGAAGAGGGGTTAAGAGTGACATTCAGCTGAGGCTAAGGCTCACCGTGTGATATTTGTGAAGGTAGTCCCTCTGCGGCGAATGATGCGACTTCGGTGTCGACCGCCCGCTCAGAGGAGGTGATGTTCGTTCGAAGCTTCGGCCACGTACTAGGAGGTTCATGTGCTCCAGGCTGCCCACCCGTGACTCCAACTCCTCTGCCCGAGCTTCCGTGCTTTGCTTCTCCTCTTGAATGAGTCTATACCATGAGAAGAAAATTTTTAAAAAAAATTAGCAGGAAAAATTCCAATTAGAAAACAGTTAATAAAGTAGAACCTGGATGGTCTCGGAAGAACTAACTGTACGTAGTCCTACCCAAATCTCGAATTCGAAACGATCCCTACTTTCTCAGTCATTCCTCACAAAAGCCGATCAAGGAAACATAACAGTCATAATGAAAGAAAAAGAAGAGTACGAAGATAGGACAAAAAAATTCATTAACAATAACTGAATACAAGAGATTAAATGTGACCCAACAAATATATTTCAAAATGAGATAAAACAAGCAATCATGAAAACAGCCCTTATTCTCACATGGCAGAAAAAAGAAAGACCATCAGAAATCCCAAACTCTCCACACTAAGAGCCCTCCCCAAAATACACAAAGACTCATGTCCTATCAAATCAATAACAAATTGCAAGGATGCATGAAGTTACAACATAAACAAGCTAATCAACCAAATACTAGAAGAAAAAAATCTCTATTAAAGAAGACAAACTGATTTTAAAAACCCTAGAACTAACTTTTTTTTAAACAGAGTATAAAAATGATATCCTTTGACATTACCAACATGTACACCAATGCACCAATAGAAGAATCAAATAAAATTACAAAACAAACTAAAAGAAACAAACTAACTAACTAATCTTGTAAGAACAACTTTAAACCAAAACAGTTTTGCTTTCAACAACAAAATCTATTGTTAAAAAGAAGGGTTACCGCTAACCATGGGCTCACCATTATTAGCAATATAGTATATGATGATGATGACTGTTATTTAAAGGGGCCTAACAGCTAGGTCATCGGCCCCTAATGGTACGAGGAGAACAAAATGAAAATTAAAACTTCAAAATGTATCCACTGACTAGTCTAAAACGAATGACGATGAAACAAAAACAATCTGTGGATCCTATTCACAATGCCTTAACTACTGGGATGATATTTATCTGAAGCGGTCCAAAATCCGGATCACCGGCCCCTCATAATGGTACTAATCACTAGGAGGTAGAACCATGGTGTTCCTCCTAACGTAGGCCCATGGTATGTCACACACAATGACACCAT
Organism: Anabrus simplex; assembly: GCF_040414725.1. Taxonomy (NCBI): domain Eukaryota; kingdom Metazoa; phylum Arthropoda; class Insecta; order Orthoptera; family Tettigoniidae; genus Anabrus; species Anabrus simplex. Next base: position 514,626,439 of record NC_090267.1, read on the forward strand.
TCAAAGGTAACACAAACCAATGGTGTTTCCCACATAACGGCATCACTTCCAAGCAATGCAGACCCTTGGTGTTGCTCACATAGTGGTACTAATCACAGGTAATGTAGACCCACAGGCAGCATAAACCCATGGTTTTCATCACAGTGGTACTTATCATGGGTGCGAGTCAAACCCGTGGTTTTTCTCACAAAGTGATGCCAACCACAGCAACGTAGACCCATGGTGTTTCTCATAAAGTGGTACTACTCATAGGTAACACAGAACCATTTTGAACACAGCGGAACTGACTGGTGGAATGCACACGATGGCATTTTATCACAAACAATGCCCAGACCCGTTGTGTTTCTCGCATCATGGTACTGCTCCTTTTCCCTCGCAAGGTGGTACTAGTCGCAAGTAACGTCGACCCATGGTGTTTCGCACATAATAGTACTAATCACAAGTAACCACATGGTTTTAACATCATCCCTTGGTCGTCCCTTACGACAGGCAGGGGATATCGTGGGTGTATTCTTCGTATGCATCCCCCACCTGCAGGGGGTGCAATACAGTACATTCGTGTCCTTATCTTGAGGCACACTCCCAATGGAGGCAAGCTGCATGTACCTTTTTAACCAGCCCTCCTGCCATATATAAATCTCTGGAAGTACTGGAATTTGAACCCAGGTCACCAACGGTAGCTAAATAGTGGTGGATATTTACCAGGTGCACTCATCCTGATCTGAGTCTTACTTTTCTTTCCTCCATTTACTATACTTTGTCAATGGTAAGTCACTGAATTCAACAAGACAACCTGTCAGAAATAATAGCGAGCGTAGTTCTAAATAACATTGAAAACAATTTCTTAATCAACCAGCTATCTAAAGGGAACTTACACTGGAGGAGATGCGTTAAATAAATAAATAAATAAAATAAATAAATAAATAAATAAATAAATAAATAAATAAATAAATAAATAAATAAATAAATAAATAAATAAATAAATAAATAAATAAATAAATAAATAAATAAATAAATAAATAAATAAATAAATAAATATAAATAAATAAATAAATAAATAAATAAATAAATAAATAAATAAATAAATAAATAAATAAATAAATAAATAAATAAATAAATAAATAAATAAATAAATAAATAAATAAATAACAGGTCAATCAGATTCACAATGATACCAGAAACTAAGAAGTTCAATTTTTTTGACTTCACAATCAGACAAAATAATGACAACCTCTCATAAAAATATACAGAAAACCCACTCAGACATCACACACAATGGATAATGAATCCTATCACCAGAACATGCAGGGCTGAATATGACACACAGAGCAATATTCAAACCAAAGACCACAAACAACAAAACAAATCACTAAAGAAAATAACCACTGACACAGTAGATCGATTGTTAAGGAAAAAATACACCAGAAATACAACACTTGAAAACAACAAATGCACAGTCCTTAGCTATGTGAACAAAAGCATGTATAGCTAACATTTTCAAACAGCAAGGTCTAAAAATAGCCTTCAGAACAAACAACACACTACAAAGACACATCAGAAAATGGAACCTAAACAAAAACAAAACCTTTCCTCCAAATCAGGAGTTTATGAAACTAAAATGTCAAGAACCAAACTGCAACACCGAATATATAGGCCAGACAGAACACAATTTCCATACCAGATGTAAAGAACACTAAAGTGCTGTTAGATTCAGACAGCATTCAGCAAGCACTTATCTGACAGCTCTCACCATTTTACGGAAATCGACACATCATTAAACATACAGGAGGCAATAGAAATACATACTGCAAGAATGCAAGAAAAGCCAACCAAACCAATCTCAACGATCACACTAATGAGAAGTCCCTGGCTTTGCGCTACTAAACTAATTCAAATTTTGGTAAAACAATATTTTACGCTATTTTTCAGCAGCTGTTAATGATTTCCACTGGAGGTTACTCTGATGCAAAGTACATCTGGAATGTGGGTTAAGTTACACTTATCTGTACAGCAACCTGCCACTTGGGACCGGTACTTACATTATTATTTTATCACTAAAAATGAAGCCATACAAGGTACTTTTCGTTCTTTACTGCATATTTATTTCCTCTAAAGTCATTATCATGCATTTATTCTAATACATGCCAGGACAAATACACTACAGTCACATAGCACTTCCCCCTCGCTTTGTTGAACAGAGGTTTTTACCCTTCTGCCTTCCCCTGAAAACCCTATAGACAAGTATGTCAGCTAGCCAGAACCAAAGCAAGAGACCAGAATCAGCCCATCAGTTGGTGCTTGAAATAATGGACATAAAACTGATTTGTGGTAAGTTCATAAAACTTTCTAAAACTTGCTAAAGTGTTACTAATGGACTTCTACATTCATAATTTATCTCACTTTTTTATAATTATAATAATAATAATAATAATAATAATAATAATAATAATAATAATAATAATATCATAGACTCATATCATGGCTAATGGACACCAGAATATTCAAAGATCCCCACTACAGACAAATTATGGAATAATCACACCGCTCCCTTCCTTCAAATATCTAGGAGAAATCATTGTATCATCCGGATTGGACAGGAAAGCTAATTTAGAAAAAGCCACCAAACTCCTGAAAGCATACCGAATAACATGGAACCACTACAATAAAAGAGTGATGTCACGAAATGCAAAACTTCGGCATTACAAGACTGTTGTTCTTCCGGAGCTCTGTATGCCTCAGAAACCACATTTCTAGGAGGCCACTCTAAAATTGATGAAATTGAAAAACAAGAACAAAAAATTCTTAGGAAAATATACGGCCCCATTCATGTAAATCAGGGCCTCTCAAATGCCCAAAATCTCACGCGTGCAGAGCGAGGCGCAAGAGCTCCGTGCACTGTGCATCGGTGCCGCTCGGTATAGCTCGGATCAACGCTTCGTCTCTTGGCTACTCGGCTAAGCTCGGCTCTACTCAGCCCGGATTTGGAGCGCTACGGCGCAAGTGGGGCAGAGGGAGACAGGCGGAGCGAGCGAGAGAGGCGTGAGGAAAGAGAGAGTAAGCGCTATTGCTCCAAATCAAGGAGTGGGGGGTCTGCACTCTGGTCAACCAAGCCAAGTCGTCTTTTGCACCGTGCACAGTGCATGCACCATGCGCATGCACCATGCGCATGCACCCTGAGAGGCCCTGATGTAAATGGTACATGGATGAAAAGAAAAATTGTAGATTTGAACAAAGCAATGGACAAGTTCACAGACACCGTACGCAGAAGATGATTGAATTTTATGGTCACATCTGTAGAATGGACGATTTGCAAAAAAAACTGCTTGGTATAATTAACTCAAAGAAAGTCAAAATCAGCTGGTTAAAGGAAATAAAGCAGGACTTAAAACAAATGAACATCACAGAAGATACCATCAGGGATCGCAAGGCGTTTGGAACTCTGGTTGCAACGCACACTTTCACAGAAAAGGCTAAGGGAACCACAGAAAAACAATGGACAGAAGAACGCAAGAAACAGCATAGCAAGTTCATGAAGAGATTTTGGGAGAAGAAGATAAGAAAACCATCATCAAGCTAACAAGTTCCAACGCGCTCTATAAACGGGCATAACAAAGAAAGAAAGAAAGAAAGAAAGAAAGAAAGAAAGAAAGAAAGAAAGAAAGAAAGAAATATTATTATTATTATTATTATTATTATTATTATTATTATTATTATTATTATTATTATTATTATTTTCTCAAATTTGTTCCTACAATTCGTGGGCAGCAGATGGAGAAAGAGAAAGCCCCACATACATAGAGTTGTCCCCATCTTCATTGATTACATATAAGTTACAGTAAGTTACTGCACTCAATGAAATCTGCGTATGTTACATATGTACTATTTTACCTTGTTCATAATATCACCAGTTTACAATCATCAACAAGTTTATGCAATGTAAACAATGTTGTACATATATACACATCGTTAAAAGTGATTTGACAAAATCCAAGGATGTTCGTGTAGACTGAAACACATCTGTCTGCTTATAATTATTCTCAGTGTTATAAGTTTCTCAGCCTGTCGAACACAAACACTAGCTGATGTACCTGTGCTTCGCTACGGTATTCTCAGAAAGACCAACTTTGTTGTTTTCCTAACTGACGTCACCATAGTTCATTATAAAAACATCAGTAGGAATGCAGGGATTAAAAGCAATGTTATCATACAAAATACTCGCTCAAATGAAAAAACGCACATTTTCTCACTTTTAACGAACAGTACTACGATGCCGATCTAACAGTCCAAAGTTCCAGTGCTGGAATGACCAGGCCACAGACAGCCGTGAACACTCCTCTGCCTCTGTTCCGTTAAATATACTCACTGCGCATTCCAATCCCTGCCTCACGGTAGAGATTGAATAGATCGAATGCTATGATGAACCAGTTCGTTACGTACCAGTAGCATCAGAAAATTTATGAACCAGAGGCATGGCATGCTTAAGAAGAAAGTTATCTAACTCCCCAGCTACTTCCCACCATTATTCAGGCAGGCTGTTATAATCGGTAAAACCGGGCGAGTTGGCCGTGCGGTTAGGGGCACGCAGCTGTGAGTTTGCATCCGAGAGGTAGTGGGTTTGAAAACCACTGTCGACAGCCCTGAAGATGGTTTTCCGTGGTCTCCCATTTTTACACCAAACAAATGCTGGGGCTGCACCGTAATTAACGCCAGGGCAGCTTCCTTTCCATTCCTATCCCATCGTTGCCATAATACCTATCTGCGTCGGTGCGACGTAAAGCAAATTTTAAAAAATACGCGGTATACCCTCCTCTGCAAACCATGTGACCCTGCTGCGGTGGGAAGGCTTGCGTGTCCCAATGATGCAGATAGCCGAGCCGCAGGTGCAACCATATCGGATGGGTATCTGTTGACAGACCAGACTAACGAATGGTTCATCAAAAGGAGGGTAGCAGCCTTTCGGTAGCTGCAAGGGCGGCAGTCTAGACGATTGACTGATACGGCCTTGTAATAATACTCAACATAGCTTAGCTGTGTTGATACTGCTACACGGCTCAAAGCAACGGGAAACTACAGCCGTAACTACCTCCCGAGGACATGCAGCTCTCTCTGTATGAATGATGTACTGATGATGGCTTCCTCCCGGGTAAAATACTTCGGAGGTAAACTAGTCCCCCATTCGGATCTCCGGGTGGGGACTACACGAGAGGGGGCGATCATCAGGAAGATGGATACTGACATTCTGCGAGTCGGAGCGTGGAATGTTAGAAGTTTGAATCGTTGTGGTAGGTTAGAGAATCTGAAAAGGGAGATGGATAGACTAAAGTTAGATGTAGCTGGTATAAGTGAAGTACATTGGCAGGAAGAACAAGATTTTTGGTCAGGCGACTACCGAATTATCAACACAAAATCAAACAGGGGAAATGCAGGAGTTGGTTTAATAATGAATAAGAAAATAGGGCAGCAGGTAAGCTACTACGACCACCATAGTGAAAGAATTATTGTCGTCAAGATAGACACCAAACCAATGCCCACCACAATAGTGCAGGTCTATATGCCTACTAGTTCAGCGGATGATGAAGAAATCAAAAGAATATATGAGGAGATAGAGGATTTAATACAATATGTAAAAGGTGACGAGAATCTAATTGTGATGGGAGACTGGAATAGTGTGGTAGGCCAAGGAAGAGAAGGTAGTACAGTAGGAGAATTTGGATTGGGACAAAGGAACGAAAGAGGAACTCGGCTGGTTGAATTCTGCACTGATCATAATTTAGTCCTTGTTAATACTTCGTTCAAACACCACAAACGACGGCTGTATACGTGGACGAGACCTGGAGACACTGGAAGGTATCAAATAGACTTCATTATGATTAGGCAGAGATTCAGAAACCAGGTGTTGGATTGCAAAACTTTCCCAGGAGCAGACGTGGACTCTGACCACAACTTGTTGGTCATGAAATGCTATCTGAAGTTGAAGAAATTGAAGAAAGGAAAGAATGCAAAAAGATGGGATCTAGACAAGTTGAAAGAAAAGAGTGTGAGGGATTGTTTCAAGGAACATGTTGCACAAGGACTAAATGAAAAGGCTGAAAGAAACACTATAGAGGAAGAGTGGAGAGTCATGAAAAATGAAGTCAGTAGGGCTGCTGAAGAAATGTTAGGAAGGAAGAAAAGATCAACTAAGAATCAGTGGATAACTCAGGAGATACTAGACCTGATTGATGAACGATGAAAATACAAGAATGCTAGAAATGAAGAGGGCAGAAAAGAATACAGGCGATTAAAGAATCAAGTGGATAGAAAGTGCAAGGTAGCTAAGGCTGAAGGAGAAGTGCAAGGATGTCGAAGGTTGTATGGTTGTAGGAAAGGTAGATGCTGCATACAGGAAAATCAAGGAAACCTTTGGAGAAAGGAAATCTAGGTGCATGAATATTAAGAGCTCAGATGGAAAGCCACTTCTAGGGAAAGAAGACAAAGCAGAAAGATGGCAGGAGCATATCCAACAGTTGTATCAAGGTAAAGATGTAGATAATTTCGTTCTGGAACATGAAGAGGCTGTTGATGCTGATGAAATGGGAGACCCAATTTTGAGGTCAGAGTTTGACAGAGCTGTGAGTGACCTCAATAGGAACAAGGCACCTGGAATTGATGACATTCCCTCTGAATTACTGACTGCCTTAGGAGAAACCAGCATGGCAAGGTTATTTCATTTAGTGTGCAAGATGTATGAGACAGGACAAGTCCCATCCGATTTTTGGAAGAATGTTGTTATACCTATTCCCAAGAAAGCCGGTGCTGACAGGTGTGAAAACTACTGCACCATTAGTTTAGTATCTCATACCTGCATATTTTAACACGTATTATTTACAGAAGAATGGAAAAACAAGTTGAAGCTGAGCTGGGAGAAGATCAATTTGGCTTCAGAAGAAATGTGAAGCAATCCTGACTTTACGTCTGACCTTAGAGGATCGAATCAAGAAGGACAAGCCCACGTACATGGCATTCGTAGATCTAGAAAAGGTATTCGATAATGTTGATTGGACCAAGCTATTTATGATTCTGAAGAGGATAGGGATCAGATACCGAGAACGGAGAATTATCTACAATCTGTATAAAAATCAGTCTGCAGTGATAAGAATCAAGGGCTTTGAAAAAGAAGCAGCAATCCAGAAAGGAGTGAGGCAAGGATGCAGTTTGTCCCCTCTCCTTTTCAATGTTTACATAGAACAGGCAGTAAAGGAAATCAAAGGGAAATTTGGAAAGGGAATCACAGTCCAAGGAGAGGAAATCAAAACCTTGAGATTTGCTGATGATATTGTTATTTTATCTGAGACTGCAGAAGATCTCGAGAAGTTGCTGAATGGTATGGATGAAGTCTTGGGTAAGGAGTACAAGATGAAAATAAATAATTCCAAAACAAAAGTAATGGAGTGCAGTCGAACGAAGGCAGGTGATGTAGGAAATATTAGATTAGGAAATGAAGTCTTAAAGGAAGTAGATGAATATTATTACTTGGGTAGTAAAGTAACTAACGATGGCAGAAGTAAGGAGGACATAAAATGCAGACTAGCACAAGCAAGGAAGAGCTTTCTTAAGAAAAGAAATTTGCTCACTTCAAACATTGATATCGGAATTAGAAAGATGTTTTTGAAGACTTCGTGTGGAGCGTGGCATTGTATGGAAGTGAAACATGGATGATAACTAGCTCAGAAAGAAAGAGAATAGAAGCTTTTGAAATGTGGTGTTACAGAAGAATGCTGAAGGTGAGATGGATAGATCGAATCACGAATGAAGAGATACTGAATCGAATTGGTGAGAGGAGATCGATTTGGCTAAATTTGATGAGAAGAAGAGATAGAATGATAGGACACATCTTAAGACACCCAGAACAAATTAAAATGGTATAACACTGGTCTGAACCAAACAATATGTCCTCACTTGCTGTCAATGACATTACAGGGTGAGCTGCTACTATGTTGCCGGTTACGTAATGACCTTGCTAGCCCTTTTAATCATCAAATTCTTCAATTTCAACCGGTTACCAAATTTATCCACAACAAAATATTATTGCCCTAGTCTGAATCAAACAAATCATGTTCTTGCTCTTTGCTTGCTGTCAATAGAAATTTGTGGATAAATTTAGTTGAAACTGAAGAATTGGACAGTTAAGATGGCTAGCACCGTCGGACGGGATTAGGAGGAGGAAATTCCGATTTATATGAGAGGTCTCAGAAATATAGCAAACTTAAGGAAAGGAGAAATTTTCAAGAAGAGAGCAGAAAAAAATATATTTTAAGTTCAACATAGTGACTAACTTAATAGGTGTTATATATTTATTTAGAAAAAAAGTCTATTTCATTTGTTTTATTAAATGTCAAAGTAAATGTAAATTTAGACATAAAGAAATATTTTATTTCTTTTTAGATGTAAATAAGGATGTAAGTTCAAAGAGCAGAGCAGATTTAAAATTTTAGCATATAGTGACTAATTTAATATTAATTTATGATTTGAAAATTTCTATTTTAAAGTCTGTAATAAATTAACATAGTACCTAAGTAAGTAAAAGTTGAAACACAAAGAAATATTTTAACAATTTCAAGATTTATATATAACTGTTGTGTTGATAAGTATATTTGTAACAATGTACCAAGTCCAAAGATTACTGATTTTTTGCAACCGCTGAAGAAGAGTGTAATTGGCTCTCGAAACATGTACGGGAAGTAGGTATAACAAAATATGTAAAGTACTGACAAGGCGGCAAAGTGTTCTATAGAAACTAGATGGAAAATGATCGAAGAGTAATGTTACTCCCTACGAAGGAAGATGTAGTCTTCTCAGACAATCTTGTCTCAGCACATCAATCATTTTCTGTGTTAGAGAGAGGACTAGAGTCCAATAAGAAGTTTAGAACTGAACACTAGATTATATCTACAAAGGGCAAGTGGAAATGGTTCTGAATTATAATAAGCAGAAGGGAGATGTACATAATCAAACACGGGATTATGTTCGATCGCTAAGAGACTGGTTTGGCAGGAAATTTACATTATAAACTTTAGTCATTACAAAAATACCAAAGTATTAAAACAAATAAGAATACATGTTTGTAATCATAATGAAGTCCATTACACGTAGTCGTAATAGGTACCAAAACACAATGCTACTGCTTCCAGCTCAGTTCCTAATGAAACTAGTTCACTGTATGCATCAGAACATATGAAGATACCAATACCACTGGAAGCCCGGTCAGTATTATCTCATTCTTTCGAGTATAGACTGAAATTTCTCAAGACCATAAGATGACCTGGTCTGAGATTTGTTTCTTGTATGCAGAAATGATTGATTAGCTGGCGCTGATCAGCAAGATGCCTGTCATAACCATTACAGTTCCTCAGAGTGGAAACTTGTTTACTTGCGTTAAGCCAATGTGAGACATGAACCCTCGGTGTCCATATCTCATCAGGTTTTGGAGGGGTAGAGGGACCCAGGATGCTTTTCAGGAGCAAGAGGTTCTCCTGCAAGCAGAATGTGCTGGCTATGGAGCAAACATTCCTGGTGGTGCTGGATGGAGGGCATGGTTTCTCATTGACAGGAGGGATAAAGGAGCGCTTAGGAAGAGTTCTCTTCATCCTTGCCTTTTATTCTAGTTTGGATGGGCTGCGAGGGATATTTCCATCCCTGGTTGATGAAGGTCCTTCACCACAGCTTTTGCCGACCACTTAGGGGAGGTAGACTTTATTTTCCTTCCCTGTCCCGGTGGCTTAGCTGCCTTATTACAAACCATCAAACCATCAGCTGCCTCTGTGGCAAAGGCTTCCTTTTTTTTTTTTCTTCTTTCTTTTTCCCCCTACTGGAGTAACTGATACTTTGAGCACAGTGATCTACACAGGTGTAGCTGGAAGAAACAACAAATTTGATAGACTATATGATACAAAAGTCTATAGTGTCTTTGCAGGTGCAATCAAGGAATTAAACTTACAACGCACTTCCTGGTACAAAATACAATCCAGGGTCTTAATCTTCTGGATCATCTCCTTACCTAGATAGACAAGACAGTTTCTATCTCGAGGAAAAAGAAGACCAGCACATATAGCACACTTGTTTAGAGGCGTGCACTGCTCCATAGCCATCAGCTTTTCTTCCCCCTGTACCATACATAGATGTGTCCAAACAAGATACCACATGTCCAAACCTTTGGCAATTACAGCACCGAATTGGATGTGGAATACACAATCTCTTGTCACAATAATAGGATGTTACCTTGACTTTCTCTGGTAATGCTGGCATCTTAAAAGAAATGATGAAGACATCAGAGGACACTTCGTTGTTGATAGCTTTGCACATAATGTACTTGATGTGTGTGCTATTTGCTTTACGTCGCACCGACACAGATATGTCTTATGGCGATGATAGGATAGGAAAGGCATAGGAATTGGAAGGAAGCGGCCGTGGCCTTAATTAAGGTACATCCCCAGCATTTGCCTGGTGTGAAAATGGGAAACCACGGAAAACCATCTTCAGGGCTGCCGACAGTGGGGCTCGAACCCACTATCTCCCGATTACTCGATACTGGCCGCACTTAAGCGACTGCAACTATCGAGCTCGGTGTACGTGATATGTCTCCTGCCACAGTTCTTCACATCTTCCATTACCTCACTGCGTCAGTATTCAAGATCAGGTCTCGGTGGAAGATCAATCCACAAGCTGAATTCAGAATTTAATGCTCTTCCACAACCGATCAGCCTGAGTTGTGGTGCCCATCTTCCATAACAAGCTACCACTGCGCATATTTTTCAGGTTCTCAAGTTCACTGCAGACATCTTTGATGTGTCAACTGAAAAGTCTTTAATACCAATATAGTTGGTATTATAAATTTACTAATTCGGAACAAATATTTCAGATTCCCAATGGGAATAACATCTATATCATAAAAGTCTTTCTCGTAGACAGATATATGCGTTTCCTCTACTGAAGATGCGGAGCAACAACTTTACCAGCTTGAAGTCATTCCAATCGGTTGTAGTAGCCAACATGAAACTAGTGAATTTAGAACCCATCTATTCACACTGCACTTGTTCCCACGGGTATGCAGCCCGTAGAGAATCAAATGTTAAAGACTTGGGTGATAGACCACCTGCGGTAGGCTTGAGACGTTTCAAAGCCATTCCCGAAAGTATCCCTCCCTGAATGCTACAGGCTCCAATCACGAGCAACCTCCGTAGCCGTCACACCTAAGGCAATACCTTCCAAGCCAGGCAGGTATTGCCTGGGGTCTGACATTTAACACCACCATATCAGTATATACCCCATGGCATATACAAAGCGATTCCTGTGTAAGGACCTGCATTTTCAGGGTATACTACCACACAGGTACAGGATGTTTCCACTGGACAGGACACAGATACAGTCAATGTAGTGAATTTTTAAATTTCGTTTTTAATCAATAAATCAACAAATGTTCAATATCAAAGAGTAATTATATAAGGAGTGGGAAGAGGGAGATAAGAAAAGGTGTTCAAATGAGAGTGGAAAAGTTTCAAAATATAATCAAAATGTCAACAAGTTGTGAATAGAAAGAAAGAAACATGACAATACCAAGTTAATAAGCAAAACGTTTTCTACCTTATTTCATTGTTGATGGCATCTAGCTGTTCCTGCAGCATCATCGCCAGAGTTTGAGCATCTGTGTGGCCAGATGGGGACAACATTTCCGCTGCACTAAATATGCTCTCGTTGTCCTCACCTTCCGCATCACTGGATACGTCAAACGCTTGCTGTACATTGGCTAATACGTGTGCCTGCTGCATTTTCTCCCACTCCTGCTCCCCAAGGACATGGATCTAGTAGAACATAAAAAAGAGCACAAATAATTCACCATCGTATAACATTTCCGCCATTTACCGTATTGAAATCCTTCCGCTTGATGCTGCCATGTTCAAAACTTCATAGAAACTTCATTGGGTAATCACATACATGGGATTGTAAATAAAGGGTACAGATCACTGCACATGGTTATGAGGGTATTTAGGGGTTGTAGTAAGGATGTAAAGGAGAGGGCATATAAGTCTCTGGTAAGACCCCAAATAGAGTATGGTTCCAGTATATGGGACCCTCACCAGGATTACTTGATTCAAGAACTGGAAAAAATCCAAAGAAAAGCAACTCGATTTGTTCTGGGCGATTTCCGACAAAAGAGGAGCGTTACAAAAATGTTACAAAGTTTGGGCTGGGAAGACTTGGGAGAAAGAAGACGAGCTGCTCGATTAAGTGGTATGTTCTGAGCTGTCAGTGGAGAGATGGCGTTGAATGACATTAGTAGACGAATAAGTTTAAGTGGTGTCTTTAAAAGTAGGAAAGATCACAATATGAAAAATAAAGTTGGAATTCAAGAGGACAAATCGGGGCAAAAATTCGTTTATAGGAAGAGGAGTTAGGGATTGGAATAACTTACCTTCTGCGTCACTGGATATGTCAAACGCTTGCTGTACATTGGCTAATACGTGTGCCAATTTCTTTGAAATCATTTAAGGAAAGGCTAGGAAAACAACACATAGGAAATCTGCCACCTGGGCAACTGCCATAAATGCTGATCAGGAGCGACTGAATTGAATTGAATTGAATTGAATTGAATTGAATTGAATTGAATTGAATTGAATTGAAGCACTAATGCTATTGTTTATTTAAGATATGCACACGGTAAGAGCTTTGAAACTTAAGCCGCAGGAAATAACCTTGTCACGAGTCGGGCCGGGCCTGAGAATCCCACTGCCACTTTGCGCAAGTGACAGAAAAAGACTAACTGATGAAGCTCCTAATAAGAACTGCAACACATTCCTATGACCATTCTAGGAAGGTGCAGAGGCGAACAGCCTTCTGAATGCTGAAGACTTGGGGTAATAGCAAAATTTCACACTGTTGGGTCTCTGAGGCCCACCCTGACTGTTGTAGGTTAAATGGTGATCATTTCTTTATACCAACCAAATTACATGTATTAACAAGCCACTCAGGTAAATAATTATTGTAAAACAACAGTCACCCCAAATATATTGAAACTTGGCAATACTTACAGTAACCCTGAGAAGCACAATTATTCTTTATAACTGAAATAAACTAATTTATGAAAAACACAGATCAATTATTTGATGAAGAACAAACTTAACCCTTACAGAGCATCATGACATATTTGTCCCAGAGACCACACAGGTTTAAAGTTATATACATTTTCCAGTTTAAAAAAAATAACTTCAAATCATCACTATGTGGTCGGTATGTTGTCTTGTTGTCTTTATTCATCATTTGTGTAAAAGTAAAATACGTTATAAATCTGTTATTATTGTCTTTCGTTACAATTTTCTTTATGTCGCACAGCACAGACAGGTCTTATGGCGACGACAGGACAGGAAAGAGTGGGGAGAAAGCGTCCACGGCCTTTATTACAGTACAGCCCCAACATTTGCCCTGTGCATTAATGTTTGAAAATATCTCCCCTCTAACGTTTATTGTACCCATATTGGAACAGTTTCAAGCTCATGTTAACACACAGAGACTTTTCAATTCTTGTAGTGTTCGAAAGCTGAACTTAATTTATTGATTTATTTTCCAAAAAAATCTGTTTGCCATCTGTCTGACAGAGAGAGGAGTTGTCCTGCTGCTTTGAACAAGAACACTTCACCATCGCTTGTTCTTTAAATGGGCCTAATCCAGCACAGAAGAGACCTGTGCTCAAACAATACTTAGCAACAGTGCCGTTACATGACCTCTTCTTGTGTAGTTGTGCCAATGATGAATAACTCACGATTTCTTTTTTGCTTTACGTCGCACCGACACAGATAGGGCTTATGGCTACGGCTCACTATTATTACTCAAGTGATACAGGGCAGTGATTCAATAATGAAATAAGCAAATATAATAGGCTTTTTTTTTTTTTTTTTTTTTTTTTAAGGTATGGTACCCAATAATAAATATCACAATTGATGAGAAAAGTGGTACTTTATTTCGTGACTATAAAATAGGTGACATGTAAATTCTCTCTATGGACACGGATCAGCCTAGATCATGTTGAAGATATATACTGTTACCAAGCTTAGCATGTGGAGCATTGTGTAAAACTTTCGTGAAATATTTCAGATTTTGCGACAAGATCTGCAGCCATCGGATGTAAGAGAAGAGAAGAGAAGAAGGGACAACGAGGGAGCTACAGCCTACTATTTTATGGAACTGTACGCGATGGACAAAATCAAAATGGATTGGATCCTCAGCACCACCACCATGTTCAGCTAGAGTGTTTGCCACACCTGAAGGAAGACCAGATATTCACTGCTACATATCAGTCAATGAATTATCTGTCGTACCCCTTCCATAACTTGCAGATTTTCCTTAGATCATCATCAACATCTGGAGCAGTTTCCAATCACAGGCTGGGTATGCTTGGAACATAAGCCTCTCCATCCTTTCCTGTCCATCCACCACTTCTCTTGTGTCACTGTTGTCCAGTTCCCTTCTCTTGCCTCGATGCTCTTCTTTATACCTTTCAGCCATCTCTCCCTCGGTCTTCCTTTAGGTACCCTTCCCTTCAACTCCATTTCTAAGATCTTTCTTGGTATCCTCTCTCCTCCCATTCTCTTAACATGTCCATACCACTGCATCCTTGATTTTTCTATCTTTTCCCAAACTCCCTCATTTCTTACTCTGTCCATTATTGTTAAACCTACTCGACACCTTTGAAACTTAATTTCCACTGCTTGTATTCTACTTTTATCCCTCTATTTAGTAGAATACATATGTAGTTAGCAATAATGCAAACATGCTGGTGCTTTTCCTTAACTGTGGTTGTTTAAGCACATCTCAGCTAGAATGCTTCACAAATTTAAAATCATGAGAAGTAATAATCACTTATCCCCAATATAAACAAATCTTAACATTGTAGATGTATTTTTAGCAGTGATATTTGACGGTGGTTAAATTACAGTGTAGTTTAAGATCTTCTCAGTGTGACGAGGGACGGCGGGAATTCTTCCGACAAATGATTTCCTTAGAAATGTTCATTATGGGAGGTGTGATAAACCTAATAATATTAAAAAATTAAATCATTACCAGACAGGCAATGTGCCCTATGATAATGAATCTGAGTGTTATCAGTGTTAGATTTTTATAAAGGTATTCATACTGACTGGGATTGTGAATTGTTGTTTGTGTGGGATACCACAGTGAGTTGTTAACTCAACGACTGGGATTTATTGAGATGAGCACTACTTTTGAATTTGCATTTCCTCAGAGATCTTCCAGCAGAAAAGGTTTCAGCCCTATCTAAACTACACAAGTTGCCAACTGAAGCTATTGATATGACTGATAGGCAAATATGGAAGGAGCTTCAAGATGATGCCTTCAAGACCGGGACAAGGCATACCTTGACAGGAAAGGTACTCAGATGTCCCTCAAACTAATTCATGGGTGAGCAATAGAAAGGGGGATTTCATGTTCGGAATGGACCATTGCTCTGAAGATGTCGTGCAACATTAGAGCAGTTCCCACAATACCATGTCAATGTTTCAGCACAACCCACTGCTGATTTCCAGACTGCGGCGAGATGAAATTCTTGGGCATGTGCTAGGCTCAAGCCCAAAGGTGAACTGCTGTTGAACAAAAGACATCAAGTGAGAAGTGCTTTAGCCTCATCTTTGAGATTCTTAGGATGGGAAACCCATGAAAAATCCTCTGAAGGATCTTTTAGAAGAGCTGATATTGTCTCAGTAAGCCAGCGCACTGGAAAAGCTGTTGTATTAGATTCAACAATTTGCTTTGAAAGGGATCAACATCAGGCATCTGAAGTCAACCAGGAAAAGAAGTCCATTTGAGAACCATGTCTACCATACCTCTCTGATCACTACCGTGTTCCTTTCAAAAGGTGATGTATTATAAACTACTGTTTGGCAGGAAGGATGCTGTGCCAATGTTGACCTGGAAACATATCAAAAGCCTTGGACTGTCTTTAACTTGTCTAAATGACATCACCTTAAACATTATTAAGGATTCACTAAAAATTCTCCATCACCATTTATATTCCGCATGACAGGGAGCCAATCCTATTACTAAACTATACTGATAATCAACAATGAGAGTAATATTGTGTTCTTGTTTCAGGACGCCTGTGATCACTCACTATTTGTAGCTGATATCTCGCTTGGAGGAGAAATATTGGTAAATCTAAAGAGGGCAAGTGATAGTCAACTTTTTATTATTATTCAATGATTTTACTCTTACAACAAAACACAACACAACTAGATTTTGTGGGTTGCTTGTGATACAACTGAAAATCAAGATTTTGCCTAACCTCTACAGCACAACACTGAATATCAGTACATCCAACAAACTTCCAAATGTTCAAACTGATTACCACAACTAACAATAGATTGAGTCGTTCAAAAAAAGCACAGCAGTTCCCACAACACAGCGTCGATGTTCCAGCACAACCGGGTGCTGTTTTTCAGACTGTGACGAGATTGAAATTCTTGGACATGTGCTATAACATTTACTTTATAATAAAGAATTTATATGCATGCAAATGATCAGTTAATGTATGGTATAAGGAGGCTTTAAAATATTTCACCTATGCTTTTTAGGCAAGCATTGAAAACTAAAAGAAGAAAAATTACCTTAGCGGATTCGTCCTCAAGGGCTGAAACTCGTGGCTTTGGTGCCCTCCTAGATAACGAGTGAGTATCGAAGCTGGTGTGACTGGAGCTGCGCACAAAACTGGGATCGGCAGCACTGGGTGAAAGGCTTCTGCAAGAGACACCAGAAGGCACAGGTCATTTCTTTCCTAGAACTACTTCTATGTTCCACAACACAATTTAGACATATGCCACATACCCAATAGCAATAAATAAGAACAACTGGGAAGGAGTTTTGAACAAATATAAGTATGAAATAGAAGAAACCAACGTAAATCTTATAAACCTTTTCAGTAGTCTTGCATGAATCAACCTCATGAAGTCATTAAATAATCCCAAAGAAAATTACCATACATAAAAGGAAGACTTATAAGCCACAATTTCTTTTCTTACAGCACTGTATGAATCAGTATATTAATTAATAATTCAGTCTCTACTATTATTGATCAGTGAATAAACTATCTTGGCATATATTTTTAGGAGAGTTGCCACTGGTTTAACTATTTAATTCCCCAGGGACTCTCAATTTGGGAGCATAAGTCAGCAAACCTGGGGAAGGCTCCTCACATTCACTGTTCCTATCTGACCTCTACGTAAGTCAACTGTTGTTATCTTCACAACTCCAATGATACTAGGTTTGCAAAACCGAGGGAGTCTCGCATTTTCATATCCTTGATGTTCGTTCACTTCCTTTTGTTGGTACCATTCATTGTTCCAAAGGTTAGATCGCTTCCATATGCCAGTGGATGATTACCTAATCTGATCACAGCCCATGGTTTAGTGAGAGGATGAAGTCCCAAGTGGTGGTGGTGATTACTGTTTTAAGAGGAAGTACTACCAGGCAATCTTCATTTTAAAACTAACCAGAGGGAGGACATCAAATAATGAAGGTACAGGCAGGATGCCTCTCATATCTAATACTGTCAGGGTCAGAAAAGAACAAGAGTTGACCAATGGAGACTAGGTAGAAAAGATGAAAGCAAGGAAAATGGCAAAAGTAAAGTGGAATCAGCTAGGGAAAGCATGTTGCCAACCCACACTCCGAATATGAGAGTCCCTGCTCCCCCTTGTGGTCACCTCTAATGACAGGCAGGGGATACCGTGGATGTATTCTACTGCCCCCACCCAGGTGGGGAGATGAAGCCCCAGCCAGCATTCATTGTAGTATACTATAGGAAAGCAGATAAGGAGATCTACCACACATTTGAATTACGAAGCATTACTGGAGAAAAAGCGATCCAGCAAACCATAAATATGGGAAGAATTCAGGTCAGGCTCCTCTTTGCCAGGTACAAGTGTCACATCTACAATAATCACTGAAATGTATTCTTAAATCCCATCTCCTTGGCTTATAAAAATGTGGCCCTTTATCTAAATATGTAGACAAGGACTTATGTACAAATACAGAAGGTGCACCACAATTGCCACCTGGTGAGTGACATTGGAACTATGTGCCTGCTGTTGTGAGCCATGTTGTGTCTGACCTTGTAGTCGTGCCAATGTCGTTCGTGTCAGAAATGGTGCTGAAAATTGACCGTTATTGTGAAGGGTACATCATAGCCATTTTCCGTGCCCGTTTCTTGAACACAAGCATGCCGAAATGTACATGGCAGGGTAAAAATGGAAGACAGTCCTCAATGGTAGTGATCACATTCGGGCGATTACTCATCGTAACATTGTGCCAAGGGGTATAGCAACTTTGTTTAGCAGTGCCATGACAGTATCCTACATGGGCTGTCTCAGGATTCAGTTATGCAGGTAAGTTGATGATACGCAAGGTTGAAAATAACGTGAAAGTAAATGCAAGATATCCAGGAATCCACTATGACACCTATCTATCAGATGACATGGCACAACTGTATGTAGCAGACTCAAACTAGGTGCAGGTCCATATGGGCAAGTCAAACCGCTAGAACATCGGGAAATGGAGCAGGAATTAAGAATTCATGTAATTCCATGTCAAGGCATTCCTTCAAAGAGCCCTGATGCATATTTGGACTGTTGAAAAGAAGTTCTCAACACTGCTGTCGGTACACCCTGGATTCTCTATGGAAAACTTGTCAGGGCGGATGGGACAGTGTTCCCCTGCCTTGCTTCAATGGAAATATTGATGTCAGGCAATAATACACAGTGCTGGGAGTCCAACAGAACACGACCAGTCTCGTAAGGTAAGCAACCTTGAAAATCGAGCGGATGTAAACTACAATTTGCTTTATGTCGCACCGACCCAAATAGGTCTTATGACGACGATGGGATAAGAAAGACCTAGGAGTGGGAAGGATGCAGCCGTGGCCTTAAGGTACAACCCCAGCATTTGCCTGGTGTGAAAATGGGAAACCACGGAAAATCACCTTCAGGGCTGCTGACAGTGGTGTTCGAACCCACTATCTCCCGGATGCAAGCTCTCAGCTGTGTGCCCCTAACCGCACAGCCAACTCACCTGGTCGGATATAAACCAAATGGTCTTTTGTATGGAACTCTTATTAATTTTAACCCTCTTAGCGAAAGAGTCGCTGTGAGCGATCCTCAAAACATGTTGCAAGCCGTCCACTTCATGACCGTATCAATGAGTACAATCAACAAATTAATTTAAAAACCACCTAATCGATACTTTTTTTTGGTCGAAACATGTTCTGTGTGTGCTAATGTATTTTTAATTTTGCCCAAGGCAAAAAAATAAAGTATCGATTAGGTGGTTTTTAAATTAATTTGTTGATTGTTGCCTCAAAACATGAATGAAACTTGCCAGCGTCACTCTGAGAGACTCTTCATTTCTTTATTCTTTGATAGGTTTCTTAGACTGAAAATTAGGCCCAATCTTGGCACGACCATTAAACGGAGTTCAAGCTGCCATGTTCTGACAACATTCTTTTGTTTTCTGTCTATCGATAATGTCAAGCTATACTATATTTAAAATTCCTCGACTAATTTACGCGCGACTCATTAAAGCATGGCATCGAACTGTAAGAAGAGAGGTGTAAGAGTCGAGGAAATGAAAGAACAAATGAGTCCAGGAACTGATGTGGAGGCTGGTCACTATTAGTATCAATATCATCATTACCACTTGCTTGGTTATGTACAGTCACATTCTGCGCAGGCAAAATTGGCACTTGATCATTCACCAAGATCGGAATCACTGTCCGCGAAGTCCACGAGGTCACCACTTGACACGCAATCATTAGCTACACGGCTGTTTATTTTCACTGGCATCATTTAATTGTGTTTACTAGTGTGATTACCACTGTTACTGTATTTTTTCAATACCCTAGATTTTAGAATTACGGATTTTTGACACTCCTGCAGATATTTTCCGAACAAACCAAATGCATTTTTTGGCTCTTATATTATGTGTGTGAGCCCTACAGGGTTCATTGTTACTCCATTTGTAAGTGTCTGATCATAGGAATAATAACATTTTCCAACTTTTCCTGAATAAATTTCATAATGATCTGAAATATATCCTGAAGTTAGATGACTCCCTGATTAAGTTTTGCTTTCATATCTTTAAAAACAGTGGAGTTATATTCTTTTTCCTGAAAGCCTACATTTTTCATTAAAACAGCCTGGCACTTTTGGACATCACCTTTACATTTTTGGCTGACACTAAAAGGGATATGTAAGAAATCAATAAATGCACAGTAATTTTGTAGGATATCATATGAAAAGAAATGAGCCTCCGTGGCTCAGGTGGCAGCGCGCCAGCCTCTCACCGTTGGGTTCCGTAGTTCAAATCCCAGTCACTCCATGTGAGATTTGCGCTGGACAAAGTGGAGGCAGGGACACGTTTTTCTCCGGGTGCTCCAGTTTTTCCTGTCATCTTTCATTCCAGCAACACTCTCCAATATCATTTCATTTCATTAACCATTCATTAATCACAGGAGTGCGACAAGCTTCGGCAGCCGGCACAATTCCCATCCTCGCCGCTAGAAGGGGGCTTCATTAATTTCATTCCTGACCCAGTCAAATGACTGGAAACAGGCTATGGATTTTTCATCATGTGGAAAGAAATATTACTTGACAATTAGCATGGAACTTCAACATTTAAAACATCAGTGGATGCAATGGAAGAAAAACTACCCATGATGCTACCAGTCTCATCACTGAGAAGAAACAAAGGAAAGAGCGTGCTTAGGAGACCATAGTTAGACTCTGTTCTTAATGACTGCAGCTTTACACATAAAACATAACTTTCATTGTGGGGACATGGAAATGAGTAGTAAAACTTACACAATCTGAAGTGAAATGGATACAACAAATTTCCTTACCTTGTAAGTGCATCAGTCTGTTGAATGTTGAATGCTATTTCTTGCTGTAGCATTTGTCGCTTCACATTATCTATCTCCAGTCTTGCCTTCCCCAACTCCTTCACAATATCACCCTGCAAGAACAAAAGAGAATAATTATACTTCTTTTTAACTTCCCATCCGTAGAATACAAGAACAATCAAACTACTATCATACCTTTTCTCCCTGGAGGTCTTCGGCTACTTTCCGAGTCTTCTCCAGTTCCTGAGTGAGTGCATTCTTCTCTTCCAGCGCATGCATCCTCTCTTTCAGATGAACTTGTAACCTTTCATTAGATTCTGAAATAATATAATGAAGAAGGTGTTATCATTTTTAAATCCTAACAAAATAAAATTTAAATTTACAATGAAGAAATAGATTCACACACAGTGAAACTTGCACATAGCCTTCACTGATAACTGCTCATAAGGAATAGTTTACTGATTGTAAGACTATAAAAATGATGGCCAGTTGCTATTTCTTAACAGATGCATTATTTTGCCACTGTATATTTCACATGATTATGAGGATATTTAGGGGTTGTATATATAAGTCTCTGGTAAGACCACAATTAGAGTACAATTCCAGTGTATAGGACCGTCGCCAGGCTTCCTTGATAAATAATAAAAATAAATAAAAGCAGCTCAATTTGTTCTGGGTGATTTCCGACAAAAGAGTAGCGTTATGAAAATGTTGCAAACCTTGGGCTGGGAAGGCTTGTGAGAAAGGAGACAAGAAACTCGAATTAGCGGTGTGTTCCGAGCTGTTGGTGGAGAGATGGCGTGAAATGACATTAGTAGACGAATAAAGTTTAATGGTGGTTTTTTAAAAGTAGGAAATGTACAAAGCAAATGGAGAAAGAATAGAGAAAACTCCTGAGGAAGATACTGAGACCAAAAAGAGGACGTGAAAGATAGGAACGAAGATCAGGAGATGAGCTGTACCGAAACATGAGGACGATCTCTGAAGAAATACGACTCAAAAGAGCAAGATTTGCTGGACATGTGATCAGGATGGACATGGAGGGAATGACTTGAAGAGTATGGGAGACAAGAGGTAGGATAGAGGAAAGATGGGAAGTACGTGGGTTGTCAGGACTGACATGGGGATCAAGGTGGAAGGTATAGAGAATTAGACAAATAAATGTAGTACACCAACCAATATGCTGAAGCTCAACGACAGAGAAAGGTACCAAACAGAATAGAGAAGCACCAATGGGGGAAACAAGAGAAGAGGATACTGAAAATACCAGCTGAAGAACAGGAGAGAAGGGACAAAGTTCTGAGAGGAGAAAAAAAAAAAGCATGACAAAGCTGTCTGCGGTCTTACAGAAGAAAAAGGAGAAGTAGGAAAGATCACAATATGAAGATAAAGTTGGAATTCGAGAGGACAAACTAGGGCAAACCTTTATTTATAAGAAGAGGAGATAGGGATTGTAATGAAGATGTTCAATAAATGTCCTGATTCTTTGAAATTATTTAAGAAAAGACTAGTTAAAGAACTGATAAGGAATCTGCCACCTGGGTGACGGATATAAATGCAGATCAATGGTGATTGATTGATTGATTGATTGATTGATTGATTGATTGATTGATTGATTGATTGATTGATTGATTGAATGAGTGACTGATTAATTGAAAAGTCTCTGTATCAATTATGGCTGTGACAGGATGTATGTTATGACACTGACAGCACAACCAGTGCATCTGGATGTTGTGAAAGGCACTACTCATAGGGCTAATAGCCCACTGACCCTGCAAGGAAAGCAAATGAAAACTACCTCACTCCTTCAGCTCATTACAGTGCCACCATTGATTTTAGTGGTTTCCCTGTAACCTTTGGTTGTGCTATCTGAGGATCCAAATGCCCTCTGGGCTGAAGACTTGCCCTGCACTGAGTCTCAGCTAGTCAATTACAGAATAATGTCCCGCAGTTGGGCAGAATGAGGATTTAGCAGGACTGAAAAGATTTCACCCATTCAACAGCTTCTTGAAGTCGCTAGGGTCTAAGTGAACATATGGTAAAAGAATTACAACTGAAGAATAAACAAGTTTCTTTTTCACATAGCCAACGGCCGTAGCCGTGTTGAAACACCGGGTCCCGTGAGATCTCCAAAGTTAAGCAACATTGGGCATGGTCAGGAATTGAGTGGGTTGCCACGCGCTGTTGGTGGGGGGTAAGGGAATGGAGGAGCGGAAAGGAACTGGCCACCCTACCGCGCGTAAACTCCGGCTCAGGGACACCTCTGCGGAGGTTTGGACCTGCCTTCGGGCAGAATAACCCTTACCTACCTTTTTCACATAGTTTATAATTTTATTTATTCAAAATTAGTTTTGTCAAACTGAATAATCTAACAGTTATAAATTAACTGAGTCACAACAGATATTTAAAAGTATTTCTACTTCTCGTCTATACTTATGATGATGCTTGTTGTTTTAAGGGGCCTAACATCGAAGGTCATCAGCCCCGTCTATACTTAGAGATGATATGTATGTGTTAAAAATAATAGTTATTACTGAGAGGTACTGGCACTGCTGGTGGCTTCAAGTAGCCTATGCAGTGGCCTCCACGGTATGCACTAGCCTTGCGTCTTGGGTGGTGTGCCAAGTCCCAACTGACGAGCCTAACTTAGCACACGAGGGCGAAACGCAGGCAACCAAGAATGAGTTAGCTGGAAAATTTATAATGTCCAATAACGGACCATTATATTGGTATTAAGAAAAGTATAGGAGTGTGTGTGACAGGTATACAAGTGTTACGTGCCAGACCTCCTTTCGTATTTCCTGAAAGGAACTAGTGAGTCAGCTGACAGCTCCCAGCTGGAGGGCTTAAGGAGAGCCTTGCCATTCCATTGTTGTCTTTGTCTGATTTCCCTGTGCACCTTCTGGAAGGTGTAACCAGAACGTTCTCATTCCAACCGCACAATGACTTCATCACCAGAAATATAAAACAGGCTTGCCACAAACAATCAATCACTGTAGTGCTCATTAGCACTGTTGAGTTGTTGCTGGTTTGTGACCGCCATTTGGGTAGTTCGTGTGAGATACCAAACTCTACTGAAGTCGAGCCAAGGAACAGTCCTCAAGCGTCGTGACTGTCATTAGATTGCGTGTTTGAACCTGTCTGTATGCAGTTGTAATAATTAATGTTATTGGTTTTTACGTCCCACTAACTACTTTTACAGTTTTTCGAGGCACCAAGGTGCCGGAATTTAGACCTGCAGGAGTTCTTTTACATATCATTCAATCTACCGATAAGAGGCTGACGTATTTAAGCAGCTTCAAATACCACCTGACTGAGCCAGGATCAAACCTGCCAAGTTGGGGTCGGAAGTCCAGTGCTTCAATCATCTGAGCCACTCATTTGTGTAAAAGGATTGGGTATGCGAAGTGAAAGTCAGGCCTGTCAATCAGGATTCTTGCCCGCCTCAGGTAATTCTGGTGAGCTGGACTATCTTTTGTGTGGAGGACAGAGACTTTGTAAATAGCCACTAATTAGGGAACTATTGTCACTCATCCCCAAATATAATTGCATGTGTTATGGGATGTCATCCTGAATTAAATTAGATCGATAAACACACAGTGTTTTATTCGTAACAGTCTGTTTCACTTACAAAAAACAAAAAACATTTCGGACATCCTGATAACATGCAGTTCGTAACAAACTGTGTTTATCTTATGGAGTCCATAAAACTCACCCAATTCCTCATCCATAGCTCTTCACTGGGTTAATTTCTAATCTGGGAAATCAGAGAATTTATTTGCACATCATGCATTCCAATTCACTCTTCTCGCAATCATACATATAACTGATGTTAATTAGAAGAGAAGGTGTCCACCTTTTCAACAATATCAATATTTCCAAAAAAAAAAAAAAATTACAAAATCATTCTCATTTACAGTACGTTTCGTCCCTATGCGAGGGACATCCTCAGCTGTTGAAGATCAGTTAACAAGAAATCTAAAGTTTAAAGACATACAGTAAAATTGGCCAAAAAATAAAATAAGCATGCACGTAATGGTAAAACACTAAAGAACTCTGTTAGTCAATTGGTCAGATCAAATTTATGGAATATTTGGTTTAAAAATAGTTGAAATCAATCACTAAAACAGGCCCATGTAGAGTGAAGTTGAAGAAGCACATAAAAAAATTATGCAAATGTTATTAAAACAAGTGTGCTTTGAATAAATAAATCTAGATGAGGTGACATACAAGTAAAATAATTCCTTTAACAATCAGGTAAAGCATAATTTTTAAAAGTTACTGGAAAACAGGAACTTCTCTGTAATTCAAGACAGACGTTAGGCTCGCAAAGTGTTGAAGTAATGATGTATAAAAATGACATAAAATATTTGAAGATCAAATGAAGTCAAATGAATACTTATAGGAGGAGTTCCCTGCTGTATGGGTGTTTGTTGGTTTGGCTGAGAGAATGTTCAGTTCAGCTCATGGAATTTGAAGGTTGATTAGAAACTCATACAAGTTAAATACTAAACCACATGATTATTATAAACACATTAAATGTAAAGGATGAAGAGATAAATCAAGTCAGCAAAACTCTTACCTGAGAGCAATTTGTCCACTGTACTGGATAACCGCTGATTATGCTCTTCATTCATCTTTAACCTCTGATTGAGCCGCACCAGTTCTGCATTTTTCTCTTCAAGCTGTGCCTCTAACCTCTGAATACGGTCCTCGGCTGACCCGTGTCGTTCTTGGGCCTGTGAACCAACCGTGCCAGACCACATTACAGTGTTCACACAAGAGCACTTCCAACTAAGTTTGATTGACAGAGGTGGCTTTAAGGTTTAAAAGGCTAAATTTTGATGGGGACAAGGAAACTGAAGTCTAGAAAGTACAAAGGACTCGTCCAGTAAATAGTCATCCATTTCTGCGAAAAGCTTTTGGTGAATGATGTCAATGATTATACACGCTGGCTATAGAATTAAAACTGTTGAAATTAATAAAAATGTCAATTTATTTATTTGACTTTAGCAGTAGCAAAATTAATAAAAAATGTCACTAACTTATCAAATATATTTGTGAAAGGAGATTACACATTTTATATTACAATTCATAATGTGCAAGTACAAATGTAACAATGTGATTCTTGTGTCTGAAACAACTAGAATATACAGTTACAATTACACCCAATCACATTACACACATTTCGACATCAAGTGCATTTTGTGTGCCTTGAAGGAGTTCATCTTCTGTACAGCGGACATTGAAATATGTGCTTTGAAGTATGGTCTTCCCTGCATTCACACTTGATCTTGTTAGGATCGATGTAACCCCATCTCGGTAAGGTCACCACCTGATCTCAACCTATTTAAGGATTTCCACATTGTCCAGGTCTCTTTGTAGCCAGGTGGTACACACATCTGTCCAGTAATGTTGTTTCAGAGCTGTAACTTGCATATTTTGGCTGATCCGATTAGTTCTTGAAATTTTTGTAGAAAACTGTTCCTGGACTTCGGTCTATGAGCTGAAGATATATGACCATGTAGTGGATGAGACCTTTCTTGTTCAACTCGTGTTCTCTCCTTGTTAGCAGCCACTTCCCTTTGAACGTGTGTGGTGGTGCAATTCCTGAAAGCTGACAGAACTTGTCAACAGCCTGTCATCAGCCGACAGGTCTCATTAAAGGCCACATACACCTGATTGGCATGAGATGACAAGTACCAAACGGGACTTGCACATTCTGCAACGGAGTGCTTAATGTGCGGATAGTTTATGGTCGACCACCCCACTTCGACCCAGCCAGTTTGTGTGACAGATTATTCCAGGTGGAGACTTTCTATTTACAGTTCATACAGTGTTTCTTGAAAGTGAGAGATCTGTTAAGCTTTACTCCCAGATACTTTGGAGTCTCACAGAACTTTAGCTTGAAACCTGACTACATGACTTTCAGATTTTGATATGCTACTTTGTTTTTCAGATGAAAGGCACAAACTGGATGAACCACATCCAAAACAAACAATCAAACCTCATGGCACTACAGCTCATGAAGGGACTTGGCCTACCAAGCGACCGCTGCTCAGCCTCAAGGCCTGCAGATTATAGGGTGTTGTGTGGTCAGCATGACAAATCCTCTCAGCCATTATTTTTGGCTTTACAGACTGGGGCCACTATCTCACCGTCAGATAGCTCCTCAATTCTAAACACATAGGCTGAGTAGTCCACGAACCAGCCCTCAGGTCCAGGTAAAAATCCCTGACCTGGCCGGGAATCAAACCCGGGGCCTCCGGGTAAGAGGCAGGCACGCTACCCCTACACCACGGATGAACCACATCAGGACTTTGAAATGTCAATGTATAGTAGAATGTTCAAAATCCCATGGGTGGACTATGTCACCAACAAAGTGACTTTCCGTTGGTCCCATCTTCAGAAATAAATAAGATATTTTGATACAACTGATCATCTATTTATTTATTTATCTATTTATTTAGCATTTAGCATATGGCCTTTTGGATACATTCTGAGAAACATGATTATTATAAACAAACATCTAGTTCTTGAATGTATCTGATTGAATTCAGGGTTGCCATTAGCAATTCCTCACACTCTCCTCTGTAAGCTTTATTTCTGCAGTCTTTCCTAATATGTTGAACGATCAGTCGTCGTGCACCGCAGTCACATGCGGGTCAGGATTGAACTCTCCAATTGAAGAGCGAGTCTCCACATCTCCCATGCCCTGTTCTCAACCGTTTGAGTACTGCGACTTGGTTTAAACCCAGGGACCGTGTCAGAGATGCAAGGTAACAGCTGACATGTTTCTGGAGCATTTTGAAGCCATTGTCCAAGTGTGAGAGGAGGATGTCAGGAATATCAGACTGCACTGTATTCACTAATCAATGCTTTATTTCTTTGAGGATTTGGGGCCGGTATGTGACTTAAGACAGGCAGCCAGATGGTGAGTGTAGACAATCGATCAGAGAAGACGAGATAGAAGGGAAGATTATCCTGGACATGGAATCTCTGATAGGGTTTTGACATCCACAAAACAGCAAACTTGATTTGTGAAGCGACTCCATGATGGTGACCACCCTTGTGTGTGGAGAAAGATCAAGTTTAAATTAGACTATGCAATGTAACGTAATAAATAGGAGCTGTATATTTTGGTAATAGCAATAAGCACAAGTGTTTTTCATATCTTCTTTCTTGCCTATATATGACCTTGTAGCAAAATGAACTCTTGAAATATCATGAAATCTGAATTATTGCATGAATTGTACAAATAATCACAAAATATACCCCACTCGGTACGAAAAATGCAAAACAGTACTGGAAAAGCTCTCCGATAAACGTTGAAATGCTTCTGAGAACTTGACTATTGTAGTTTCCTTCTCAGCTGCTTGATAGGCAGTATATACTCTGCACAAATGCACACAAAGCGATGAGCACTATGTATCTGAAGTACGTGTATTCAGTTCCGCGGTCTCTAAGGTAACATATGAATAATAAGGTAAACAATAAAAATCGGCATCTGTTATCGATTACAGCAAATGGCGTTGTGGTCGTAGCAAGATCGGTTGTAGATACAGCAGTGCACATTATGCTCTTAGGCAGTGAGAGTTTGCTACTGGCAAACGTCCAGCATTTAAGTATAAAAATGTCAAAAACTAAAGTCACAACATTCTTCGAGGGCTGAGGAATACAACAGTGAGAAGTTATATGTATTTGATGCTGCAAGAAAGATTCCAATGTGTAAGTAATTTCAGTGTAGAGTATTAATATTAAGCGATCGTTTACTTAGCCTTTGCTTCTAATGAGTTGACAACTGCTATAGACCACTTTATTTACGTATTTGTTATGATAACGTGTTCTCTTTCATTTCTAATTTTCTTTATGGAACATCAGTCGACGTGTATTCCTAATCAACTCCAACATCTCCTTCGAATGTCGACGAGAGAGCTCACTAGTGGACATAGCGAGGAAATTATACAGAAGATGATCGATTGCATCCAATATAATCTCTGGGTGCATAAATGTCAGTAACAGAAAAAATCGTGTATGCTTAATCGCTCGCAATAACGCATGCGTCAGTGATAGGGTTCTCGCTGTAACCGAAGGATAATACACAGTTTAATACAGGAATTTTGAAGGGACAGACAAAAACTATCATTATAACAGACTTCTACTGTAAACAGATGTTCTGTTTGTTCATTCTATCCATTAGGGAACAAGTTAGTGTCGTCTGTTAAAAAAAAAAAAAAAAAAACATAGGTTCAGAAATTCAGAACAGTAACTACTGATACTCCTTTACCACCACAACCTATTTTTATGCGCTGGGGATCATGGCTTGAGTCTGCGCTCTATTATACTCAAAATTTACCGAAACTTAGAAAAGCTCTAAAAGCTTTAGATCCTAGACTCGGCAAACATTGTCAAGCAAAGTATTGGAAAGTAACCAAACAGCTCATTTTCATTGTATTCTTAAAGCTATTACATCATTGGAAGCAAGTGGGATTCCCTTTACACTAGTCATTTTCAAATTATGACAAAACCATGTCCACTTTAGTAACATTTCCAGGGGTTGTAACAGAAAGTAACAAACATTCTCTCCAAAAATTCTGGGTATAATGTACTGCTTCATATTGTAGATGTTCTAGAAGGCAAAGCACCCACAATCATTAACTACAGAACAGTTAGCATCATTTGTGAATGCCTCTGTCACTTCGTGTGATATCCAACAGGGTTTTTCCGTGATACAAAGCTTTGCTGAGGGACAATAGATGAAGACTGACCATGGAAAGCATCCGTCACTTCCTAGTATAATAGTGAAGAATTCACCAATCCATGGAATAACGACGTAAGTTACAGATGATAATTTTATTTAATGGAAATAAGCTCAAACTGATTTAAGCATATTTAGATATTTTCTAGGGCATAAGTGCATACATATTTATACAGTTTTTAGGGCATGAACTTCCGATCCCTACTTATAAGTTTTAAGTACTGGGTGGGGCAGAAAAACCCAACACCTCGAAGGAATTGATGGCTTTAGGCAGAGGAGCTCCTCAGTTGGGGATATGACACTGAAAATCACCAGACAGCGCCTGTGCTCATTGTTAGGGGCAGCTGTTCCCACATTACGGGTGGCCTCAAGAAATCCTTGTAGTAGGAATAAAATGTTCTTGATGAGCAACACATTAGCTGAATTTATTGTGGTTTCATTTGTTTTAGTCAGTACTGACTTTAATCTATTCACCACTGAAAAACACTGTCATAGATCTAAATCAGCCTGGTCAATACTATTAAAAGTTTTTTTACTTTTTATTTATTTCAATCACTAAATGCCATACATGTTTAGAGAACTTGACACATTCTCTTCTTCAGCGGCCCAAAAAAATACCAAACACTTCTTGGACTTAACCTGTCATCACCTCATATTTAACTACAATCAAGCTGTTATTATAAGACACGTTCTCTGTATAACATATTAAAACTTTTGTACTAAACAATTCAAAATTAAAATATTAGGTGTATCAATCAAATAAACTCCAAACTTAGAATCTCCTACATAAAATTCTATTGTCCAGTAACATAAACATTTAAAACTACAGATAAATCAAATTATCATGAAATAAATGTATCTTTCACTTAAAATACTAATAAAATCCTTCAAGTCAAAGTTTTTGTCTGCAATAAATTGTTGCTGCTCCTTCCACTGAACAACACCTTCTCACGAACAATCTCTTATTGGTACGTTACCCTTTGTCTTCACTACACTATAAAATAAAAATAAAAGACAGTCTTATAATCCAAAATCCAACTACATACTCAAATTTACTCTGGAAATTTATAAAAAATACTTACTGAATAGAGTGTGTATATATAAGAAAATAGGGCTGACCTTGAACTCTGATCGATTTTTTGAGGAAATATGCCAGCCAGGTCAAAACGTATTCTTCGTCCTTCGAAACCAGAAACCATAAATATTGTCTTCATTGGTGTAGACCATAATAGACATGTTGGTCGTGTAAAAGATGACCTCTGCACAGGCGATCTGAGCGTAATTGAGAATGGGGCCCAACATGAGATGAATTCTAATGCTGAAGACGATTCAAACACTCAGCCAATTAATCAATGGACCCATCCAGGAATTGAACCCACGTCCCCTTGGACCAAAGACCAGTATGCCATGGAAGCCGTCATCACTGATGGATGTGCTCTAAATTCAAAACAATATATTGAGGAGGTCCATGCTTCACATGTCATTGAAAACTTAAGAATGATGCACAACAAGACCTGCCCGTTGCGTGTTGGATGATGCCAGCACACAGACTAGACCCAATCCCTCTGAGCACCAATGGTATTTGCTTTGGCAAAATGTCCGACTTGAAATTTTGACACCCTGAATGAGAGTGGACGCATATCCCCAGGAAATGTGTGCGACATGCCACACCACATGGAGTCCGCCATGATCGTCAGGTGTGGAAACACGCATTACTAGTGTGAGGAAAGTGGTCAGTGACAGCAAAAGAACATTCAGTTGCAAGGTAAAACAGTGTTCCTTTTATTCTATTCATTGAAATTCAGTGAAAGTTTGCAACTTTTTGAAAAACATTGTAAGATGGTAATTCTAAATTCCCATGGAGGGAATTAGATATTTTTCCACCAATAGAGCATATCAAAAATCAGATCAAAAATTAGATGTATGGCTTTTCAGGCGTTTGCTCTATTAACCAGCGTTTCGTCTTAGGTCTGACACTAGACTCGTCAGAGTGGGATGTGTCAGACCCTACCCACTTATGCTGGGGTGTAAACATCTAAACATTGTAAGATATTGTAAAAGAAACTTAACACTGGCCTTTGATGAGAAGAGTAATGTGCACAGGGCACAATCAATACAACGTATTGAAGCCAACGTTTTAAAAGTTTTTTGAAATGATCTACTTTTTTTGCCAGTCGTGCATATCACATGCTATGGTTTCCCTAGTGAACAATCCCACCCCACAATCTGTCCTTCCTCATTTTAACACCGGTTCTCCTTTCATCACGACCTACAATTCACGTGAGTTTTCTTTTTCTCAACCAGCGTTTCTCTTTTTAGATCTGTGGTGATAAGCCTGGCACTCGGTTTCTACACTTTTTAAAAGAGATCCTCCTACAGCTCGCAATATGTAACAGTATCAGCCTTCAACTAAGAAGGAACTTGATTTTTGCAAGATCAACACATCAACACTTGCAAAATTCAAAACATCATCAGTGTGCTTTTAGTCTCCAAACTTTCCAACTGCATGTTTCAGAAACTAATTCTGCACCCAATTTGACATATTTTAATTTAATTCACATGATTAGCATAATGAAAACAGCTAATGCCCTTCAACTGGCATTTCAACAGGTTCATTAGCAGAATCACCCAGTGTTGTTCTTTTTAAGTACTTCAATGTATCCTTTAATGTATCTTTGTTTTTTTAATTATGGCTGACGATGTCCAAAAATGGATGAAACATGTCCCATGTTGTTATGAATAAGGATAAAATATTGTAAAGATGGAACTTTTACTAAAACGTTTCACAACGCTTGTTTAAGTGACAATACGGGCTTGTTTCTTGCAATAAGGACACCTTGCAAGTATCTTTTGTTCTTCACTTATTTTTCATACAGTCGAACCTCTCTTCTGTGCATACCACCGATTCTGCGCAAAAATGTCCGTTAAGAGAGGTGCCTACTGAAACAAGGTTGTAAAAATGAATCAAACATTTGAACAGCAAAGAACATCCACTTTATATGCATCTTTAATTTGATTCTTCTAATGAAATGTCTCGAGATCTGTTACGTTCACTGGGCAACTGAAATGCTACAATATTCCTAGCTCAGAAATTAGTGCATGTACCTTGTCAAGTTCTGAACTACATTAACTCTACCTTATCACTGACAATCCCAGTTATGAACAGAATGATGCAGGCTGGGTTGGAAAATCCCTTGGCTGACACCAAGTACAAATAGCTTGCATTCAGAGATTAACACGCAAAGACTGTTGCAGGTCCCCTTCGAACCGATGGAACGTTCTAACGCATTGCCTTATTATCTTTTTTACTGATGGCTACAACATCCACTCTTGTTGCTGAATCATCGGTAGAGATGCAGTGAACTTCTTCGTGCACCTCCCATTCATGAGCAATTGATGTCCTCACTCCATGGTGACGATTTTTATGCAGTAGTTCAGTGCTCCTGCAGAACCCAGCACATGTCCAAGCGTTTCGATTTCATTGCAACTGTTTTAGCGCTAATGGGTTGAGTTGAAAGATCTGCTGGGAACCGATCTTGCTGCGGTCAGGTTGCACATAATTTTCATCGCATTTAGAAAATAAAGGTGACTTGCGAGATATCCAGGAGTCTACTTTTGGGTAGTCAGCAAACAAAAACACTCCTCTCCCCTTATGAGTCAATTGAAACCACAACTGAATGTTGATTTACATAGGACAATGTAATTCTATATCAGACTGTAAGAGTTTTACCATCAAATTTATATGATGAAGTTAATTAAGAGCCTGTTTCATAAAGCTACAAGTCTACAAGCGGATATTCCTTCACTTGTAGGAAATTTTTGCTTCATAAACAAAATTTCTACAATTGTAATGTTGGTACATTCCACTATAAGTCTTACAAGTCAGATGATTTCTGTGAGATAGCCAAGTGGAGTCAAACATGAAATTCTAAACAGCAACATATTGCAAACAAAATTTTAATCCTCCATAAAATCAGGGATGCGAAGGAAATTTTGCTTTGAGCTTTCTCTGCTTCACTCACGAAAGAAGATAAAGTTAGATAGTGGAGGAATATTCATAACATCGCCTTATATCTGGTTCTTATCCCATACACTAAACATTTTACGTACACTTATTTTCATAAAAACCAGAACACCTTGAAAGACTAGAGATAGGAAGTTCATATTCACAGGACATGTGCATTAGTATGCCCTGAAGAATTGATTAGCATTTGAACCATGTCAGCCCTCAGGTTCAAGGTCCAATTGATTAGCATTTGAACCATGTCAGCCCTCAGGTTCAAGGTCCACATCGATATCTCTGTGCACCACTACCAACTGGTAAAATGTGCCTGCGGCTCTCATTGTCGTTATAAACCAAAGGTAATAAATCAGTGTGACTTGAGCAGACGTGCAGAATGTCTTACAAACACATGCAAGAACCGCACCGTCAAATTAGCGAGTTTGAAAGAGGGCGCATTATTGGCATGAGAGAACGTGAAATTGCTGCTCGTGTGGGACGAAGTTCATCGGCAGTGCAACAGGTATGTACAGAATGGTTCACAGAAGGCCGTAGAACACGATGAGATGGGTCTGAGATTAATGGTTTGTAATGAGATGGGTCTGGTCGCAACCACCCACACCACCACCTGAGAAGACTGACACCTTATCCGAATGGCATTGCAGGAGAGATCTGCATCCCCCTCGGCTCTGACGCAACAGTGGAACGGTGCAACACATCGTACACTATCAGAAGTGACAATCCGTCGCCGTTTATTACGGTCTGGGTTACCGACTTGTCGTCCACTTCTCCACCTATCTTTGAATAATGTGCACATACATGCTAGACTGCAATGGTGTTTGGAACGACGTCACTGGGGACAGGAATGGCAGCAAATAGTCTTTTTGGACAAATCCAGGTTCTATTTGATTGAAAATGTTGACCGCATTTTGGTTGGCTGCAGACAGGGGGAGAGGTATCACACTGACTGCATTCGCACAAGAGATACAGCACCAACTCAAGGCCTTATGGTGTGGTGTGCTATTGGGTACAACCACAAATCACAGTTGGTGCATGTCCAGGGCACAGTGACCAGTTTGAACTACGTGAATGACATCCAGCTACCCGTAGCCATACCCTTTCTGCATTACACCCCAGGCAGCATATTTCAGCAGGACAATGCGTGACCACATGTTGCTGTACAAACATGTGCCTTCTTGTTGTCACAGGATGTCAGACTGTTGCCCTGGCCCACCCGATCACTTCCAGGCCAGATATCACTTGCGTAGTAAAAATTAACATTTGGTCTACACACTACCATGCAATTTATAGAATGGTTCCCATGTCTATCAATAAAGTCGTTCTCATGTCCTACGGCAGGAGCATCAATGTTTATTAGTGTTCCATCAATACATGCACATACTTGAGGCATACGAGCAATAGCGTGGAACTCTCGAACTATATGGCCAACTTCCTCTGGTCAGTGAACAACTGTGGGAAACTTGATAATATTCACTGCATTCACAACTGCTCTGCACACACTACATTTTGATACATCATGCACATCACCTACTGCACGATATTGCCCTCCATACAAGTATCTTTATGAAACACAACATGAATTTTGACTTGTTGACAAGTCTTGTATATAAATTCACTTGTACCTACAAGTGCTTTTATGAAACAAGAATTAATTTATTCCAACAACTTGTATGAAAAATTACTTGTAACTTGTAGACTTGTAGCTTTATGAAACACACAGCACCACTAACCGATTTAGAATGGTTGTAGTTGTATTCAGATCTCTCTATAATTTTAGTGCTTGAGTGATGATACGGTTATGAACATAAAATGAGGTAATCCAAGAAAAAACAAACTAATCAAAATACTGACAACCTAACCTGAAACAAACGGTGACTCTATGTAGGAGTAGATGCAACGATGGTAATGGCTGTATTTGTAACTGGTTTGAGTTCCACCAGATGGTGACACTTTCACATGTAATCATCGTTTCTCTTTTAAATCCAGTACGCAGAATAATGTATCATCAATGCTAAAAATTAATCAACAAGATGGCTGCAGCCTTTGACACATACTAGACTCTATAGTTTTTACAAAATACAGTATCACAGAAAATCAACACGGCACAAAAGACAACAACATCGTTCATTTAAAACATATTCTTATGCTACAAGGTAGACTACCGTACCTTTGAAAACCCATAGTCAGTGAGATTGCATTTGTTGTTTCATGCTGTGTGAACTCGTGAGGTCGAAATCATTCATGGTGTCCAACTGCATTAGATGATACCTTCATTATCAGATATTTTGATATATGTACACAGATAGATAACTTGATGGAAGTAGTCTAAAGCTAGTTAGATGAAGGAGACCACCTCTCCTTAATCTTTCCAACATAAACAAATCATTCATTTCATCTATGAATCATAACTGGTTGTAAAGAATAATTTTCCAGCATCGTAGCATCACACTTAAAGTTAAAGATGACATACCTAAGGTGACTGACTAAAGATACTGTACACCACAAAATGTTCAGTACTTTTCTAGACTTCAGTAAATTTACAGTTCAAAACTTTAAAAAGACAATAATTTTCTGTTTTTTTATATGCTTTGGTACTTTTTACTACATAGAAGAGAGAAGATGGATTAAAACACTGAAATGCACAAAAAACATCAGCAGGCAAATTTAATTTATATATATTAAAAGGAACAAATTCAGACCAATAACAATGATATTTCATTGGGGCAGAAATTTAGAGTGGATGCATACCTAGCTACTCATGCTATGAGAGAGGTTAATACAGAACATTTTATTTAGAGGTACATAATGCAGAGGACTTTTTTTTTTTAAAGGATTTTAGTAGCATACTCTAAAATAAGAAAACAATTATAGAAACACAGTAAAATCTGACTAAATTAAGCTGGTCTTATTATGTTACCCTTAGGTTTTACTACAGAGAGCCAAATAACAAGAGAGTACATTCAATGAGAAATAAAAAATAACTTACATGAACACAAGTGAAGAATGAGTGAATAAAATAAGAAACAGCCTCAAATATCTATTGGATCAGTTATAGAGATGTTAGCGCTCTTGTTTTATACGGCTAAAGACTTCATTGGACACGAGTGCTATGTCCGTAAGCATGTTTTCCTCTGATGTGTGTTTCCACACTCAAGTGATATCAAGGCTTGCAGCATTTGACATGAGCTGAAGTATAAATCCATGGATATTTCAGAGATGACCGACACTGGGATAAGGAAAAGCCCTAAAACCACTTGTTTCCAAAATATAAAGGGCTACTGGCCACAAAATCTCAAACCTTACAAAAAAAAAGGAGCTACAGTTCACAAACATATAGGGTTCTACAATTGATTCTTTTCTGCAAACCTCAGAACCATACCCTGATATTGTAAAGTGGCTAGACATGATATCAATCATTCTGAATACCTAGTATCAGTCATTACCAATACAGGAGACTGTAAACCTGAAATCCACAGACGGCAATACAATGACAAGGACATGGAGCAGCAGGAAATGTACAATATTAGTAACAATGTTAGTTAACGTAAATAAATAAATGATTACTGGATTAAAGCCACTATGTTTATTTAATGAAGCCGAGCTTTCAGCCAAATTGCATTGGCCTTCACCAGGGCAAGTTAAATTTTGCTTCCGACAGTGAGCAAAGAAATTCAAAGAAACGTGGAAGTCATGGCTGTACCATCCACGGCCTACCCCACTAATAGGTCTCAAGGATCTTCGTGCTGTAATTCACCGCCCTCTGTCAACGGTTTCGTGAGCACGTCCTGCTGTTCCATGATGGTGTTATGCATGTATTTCTGCAGTACAGGTCTCCATGTATTTGATAACTTGAAGCCGTCTTCCCTGTTGATGTTATTTGGGCGCAGCTCTATCTCTATGGCTTCTCTTACCAGTCGAGCATAGAAGTCTTTTACAGGCGCGATGACCTTTGCCTGGACAAAGAGGATTTCATGGTCTGTACTGTAGAAATGTTCTGCTATGGCAGACTGGCTTATGGCATTCTCCATGGAGGATGAAAGAGCGACATTCTTTACCGACCTGATGTGTTCTTTCACTCTAGTACCGACAAGCCTTTTCGTCATACCAATATCTGACCAACCATAACCACATGGAACTTCATACACACCCGGTGTTTCAAGATGTGGTTTTTCTTTGAATGGTTGAAACAGGGATTTGAGCTTCCGGTCTGTGGTGAAAACTGGAATTATATTGTGCTTCCTATAGAACGGGCCCTATTCTGTCAGTTATACCTGCCATGAAAGGAAGGAATACTTTCTTCTTTTTACTGTAGTCCTGGTTGGTGCTATCCCTGTTAGGCCCCTTGATCTTCACAGCTCATGCTATGTCTCCTGACGTATAGCCGTTTTTCTTCATGGATGTTGTCAGTTCTCTTAATGCACTTGAGTGGTTATCAGCGTCTGCAACGTTATTCACCCTAAAAATAACGTTCGAACGAGAGTTGTTCTTTGGCACGGATGGTGATGTGAGGACTTATGAAGGTATCTTTCAGAATGTGTAGGTTTCCTGTACATTGCATGGCCTAGTGTACCATCATTCTTCTTGTATACTAGCACATCAAGGAAAGGTAATTTACCTTCATTTTCTACTTCCATCGTGAATTTGATCTTACTGTTAATGGAATTTAGGTTACAACTTTTATTATAATTTGGATCCACCTTATTCAATACATAAAAACTATTGTTTAGATGAAATTACGTTTACGTTATAAGATGTAATTTTATATTTTGCCTCTTCAGTTAAGCAATAGTTTATTAGATTCCTATTATTTCAGGTCCGCATTGAACTGGGAACGTTGTACTTGCTAACATCTTAAAGGACCGATTGCTCGTTTCCACCTCACTAGGATTGCTCCATTAAAGCGACTCTGAAGATTTTATTGAATTATTTTAATACGATTCTATGTCACGTTTTAAGAAGTGTGTTAAATTAAGCTAATGTTTCTTCAAGACTATTTTATTTTTAAGTTGTTGTTCTTTTAAATCCACATTATTTTATTAGTGAGCAAAACCGTTTACATATGTTTTCATCAATCTAAGTTTTAAGACTCGCAAGTCTCGGACTTTGAAACAGTATAATTGTAACACAGTTTTAGGTTGTTAATATGGTTTTAAACTGTGTTCAATTTGACGTAGATAAACTTATGTGATTGCCAATTTTCCCAAGAACCTATATCAGCTGATGATGATGCAAAAAGGGTGTTGAAACTAGTTCTGATTGAAATATATGTTGTAATTTCATTTAAACAACAGTTTTTATGTATTGAATAAGGTGGATCCAAATTATAATAAAAGTTGTAATCTTGGTTCAATACGGACAAACCATGAAATTTATTCATTTAACTGGAATTTAGGGGTTCCAAAAATTCATTTAAAGTTTCCGTTCCATGTGTCGGAAGGAGAATTTAACTTGCCCTGATGAAGGCCAATGTAATTTGGCTGAAAGCTCAGCTTTAATCCAGTAATCATTTATTCATTTATGTTAATACTATGAGCCACGAAAAGCTACGTTCATTACTTAGTAATGTTAGTTGTTCATTTCTTCAGTTGCCAGAAGTCTTTAAGAAAAGCCAGGATGTCCTGTAGAAGTTCTTTAATATTCATTTTCACTTTTAAAGATCCTCAAATACTACCAACCTCAGCCAGGATCAATCCTATTCTCTCGGAAATAGAAAGACAATGAATAACTGCCTGTGCACTGAGGGTGGCTTGAGAACTGTAGTTTGTGATTTTTGATACAGAAGACAGAGACCTCAGTAAACAATTATTATTTCATGTATGACTACAAATGAATAGACAGTCATGGAAAATTCATAGCAAGTTATATCATGAGAGAGGCCTTTGATGACTGGAATGGAGGAATATCAGTTGGTGAGAAATAAAAAGAAACAACTTTTGCTATCCAGATAACTGCCAAAGATTGGATAGAACTGAGGACTATTATGGTGAGATTAGATACCCAAAGTAAAATATACAGCTTGAAAATAAATTACTCCAAAACCAAAATCATGATCATGTACCATACCCGTGGCTAGACTGTTGTAGTATCAGTCATTACCAATACAGGATACTGTAAACCTGAAATCCACAGACAGCAATACAATTGCAAAAACATGCACAATCCAGATATTTCATCTATAGTAGACATCTTCGGTGATATGGATGCCATGGTCAAAGTTTTGTTTCAGTCACAGTGGCTGAAGAAAAATGTCTGAAAGTATCATCTACAGTCTGGAAAGTATTCATTCTGCAAACAAGAAGGTCATCTGCCCTGCACGCCAAGCAGAGAATTCAGTGTATTGCTTAGAAGCTCTATGATCATTTTTTAAATAACTGAGACATGGCAGAAAGGATTTGATGATCTATTTCCTCTGCATGAATGAAGTTTTTACTCGCATGCAAGGGTTGCAATACATTATTCGGCTAAATAATAAGTTAATGTGTTCCACATGCCTTTGCTGGTGAGATGTAGTGTTTTTACAGTGCACTATGTCTTCTGGTATGGGCTATATCAAATTTGTTACTTTCATTGACCTGTCTCAGTCTCATCCTTGGCTTTGACAATATGAAAGTGACTGAGGTATGAGTGATGCTAGTAATACCATTCCATATGCAGCCAGTCCCTGTTATGAATGGTATGAAAATATCGCTCATAGGGTCGGTTGGTGCATGCATTTCAGTGGGGTTGGCAGACTGATATGTAATAGCAACGGCTGGTTCAGTGAGGAAAGCAACGGGAAACTACCTCACTCCTCATTTCCCTAGTACGCCTCTTCAGTGACGCCTAGGCTATTTATGACAGCTGTTAGCGGAGCTGCAGAGGATCAAACCAGCCTTCGGGCTGAATACCCAACATACATACAATGTGTTCCACTACCCCCGCTTTATTCACCTGACATGAGCATGGCAGATCTTTCCTTATTCCTGAAGCTTAAATTGAGCCAAGAAGGAGGATCTTATAATGTGTTAGCAACTCGAGCAATGGCAGCCGAAGGCAATCAGAAAAGTAGTATTCATGCAGTCCCCACTCATTCTACTGTCATTGTGTCCTGCATACTGAGGGGGAGAACTTTACAGAGGCATAAAATGTGCATCAGTAGCTTATCTAGAACTACAATACGCGACCTTTACACACACACACACACACACACACACCGAGAAATTTTTAATCGCACTGATCTGTCCTAAGCTTTGAGAGGTAAGATGAGGAAAAATAAGATTTTGACTAATTTATTGTTCAATTTAAGATAATACACATCAAGATGTGTATTTATCACAGAAGGTGATGGTTGCACCAAGTTGCCACGCTTGTTGCGACTATATGATCAAGTTCAATAGCACAGGTCAGCAGACTGTTATGATAAATTTGCTATTACACCGATTGCATATATGGAAAAACCAAACTTCTTTAATATTATGTTTCAATTTTGCAGAGAAAAGATCAGAGGCATGAAGAGTAACCAAGAGAGAAACAGATATTCAATGTTAGAAGAAGCGCTTGGTCTGAGCTACACATGCTGTGGAGGGGGGCACGACAATGAGTTGTGACAGCACGGGAGCGTACCTGGACCCTCACCTGCGTAAGGGCCTCCATCCTCTGCTTCAGCTCCTCCTCCATGTCCGGGAGTTTGGCAAACTGGGCAAGCTTCTGCTCCGACAGCTCCAGTTTCTCTTGAATAGCACGGATTTTCTCTTCTTGTAGCTGGGAACATACCAAATGAACCGCCTTTTGCAGTCAGGATGCTGTTCAAATTTCCAATAAATTAAACACAAAATTTAATTTCCATTAAATATTGAATGTTGATGCTCGTACATTAACCCAACGCAGCAACTTTTACACTCCTCACAGTTGCAAGCCTCAACTGCGATAGTGATGTCACTTACAGTGGCCTAATGCACTACAGGCCTACCAAATTTCATTCAAAATTCTCAAGTTTTGTTTTTCATAGTATTTAAGAGAAAATTTCTTGTAGTTCTCAAAAATGTCTAGTTTATGGTTTTACATGTAACTGAAATGTTTACCCCTTGGGACGGGGGAATAACCATTCTGCTCGAGAGCTTGCACATGTCTTATGCATGACCACGAATAAAATTTTAGAAATGTAAAAAAATCAAGGAGGTACCCAAGAAGCCACAAGAAGACGAATATAACTCAACTGCCAAGGAAGGAGTTGTATATGAACCAGCAGGTTTTTGAAGATATTTTAGTGGTCAAATAATGCAAATGAACTGGTATCTATGAATGTGATTTTAAAGTATTTTTTTCTAACACACTAATACTTTAAAAATGAAATAACATTTAACAGTAACAATATTTTCATGATTTCTGCTTTAAATTAAAACCAATACATGTCAGCATGTTCTCAAGCACTGGCGGAAAGGATACCTACAAAACTATCAAACAAATGATTGTTAAAACAATTTTGCTCATGTAATGAAATGAAATGGAGTATGGCTTTTAGTGCCGGGAGTGTCCGAGGACAAGTTTGGCTTGCCAGATGCAGGTCTTTTGATTTGTCTCCCGTAGGCGACCTGCGCATCGTGATAAGGATGAAATGATGGAGACAACACATACACCCAGCCCCCATGCCAGAGTAATTAACCAATGGTGGTTAAAATTCCCGACCCTGCTGGGAATCGTACCTGGGACTTTGCTCATGAAAACTTGACAGAAATAAAAAAAATAGGGTTATTATACTTGAAACCTAAAACTCTTCATAAATTTCAACAAGAATGCTAGGAACATTCCTCATACATTGTAGATTGTTTTGTTGAAAATTTTACATAATTTTCTTTGAACTGTGACAAACATTCTTCAACTTGAATAACATACTAAATTGTTATAAACAAATCATACAAAATTTGTATAAAATGGTACTGAAACCTACGTTTGTTTGGTAGTTACGAAACAACAAAAAAGTAAACATTACTGTATATTAATATAACGTACATGGCCACCTTAAGAGTAAGATGATGAAGTAGTCACAGTGAGTAGAATGGAGTTCAAATTGTACAAACCCATGTAACAGAAGCTGTGAGGATTGGAATCTTTAACGTTTAACTTGAAGAACAAGCCCATAAACCGAGCACAATTTTAATACACTCAGTTGGACAGCCCCCCCCCACACACACACACCCTTTTAAAAAAACTTAATCTTTTAATGGAGGACTGACTAATGTATGTATGTCCAACCCTTGTCCCATTTCTCTACGGGGTCTGGTATGAAGTGGGATGAATCTTAGTAGAGAGTTTTTACGACTGGATGCCCTTCTTGACGGCAACCTCATCAGTGGAGTTAATGAGATGAAATGAATGATGTGATAGTAAGAAGGAAGAGGATGAAACCCAGTGCCAGCACATAGCCTACTCCTGTCAAATAGCACCAAGGGGTCTGCTCGACGCTTTACACCCACAACCGAAGAACGAACCACCATCAACAGCATCCCACGCCCTCACTGTGGAGAGGTGTCAGACCTGTAAATTTCATGCCTTAACAATCAAGGCCACCAGGCAGGCTGGAGGACTGACTAATACAAATGGTAAATCACCCAGATATATAAATGAAAAAATGATCTGATACAAGCTTTTGGGCTTATGCCATGTAAGGAAATTAGGTGAAATTCTTTACGATTTGCAGAGAACTTTGCTCTGCTTCTTCAGAACAAAATCTCGACTGTTCATGAGGAAGACTTCTCCAAGAATGAAGTTTGAAATTAGAGTTTAATAATAGAAGTGGAAGTAGCACGTTCATTCATCATACAGCGCTAGCATTCCCTTTACTTGTGGCAAGATATACATTGGCCAAACAT
Source organism: Anabrus simplex (assembly GCF_040414725.1). Taxonomy (NCBI): domain Eukaryota; kingdom Metazoa; phylum Arthropoda; class Insecta; order Orthoptera; family Tettigoniidae; genus Anabrus; species Anabrus simplex. Next base: position 514,669,998 of record NC_090267.1, read on the forward strand.
GCCGGTTCATTGGTACTCGTATCAAGGAACATGAATTAAATATTCGTCTCAACCACTCACCAATAGCCGAGCATGCTCTATCGTCAGCTCATGATGTCATGTTCCAAGATGCTCGAGGTCTTACACACACTAGACGCTACACGTCCAGGATTGTACGGGAAGGTGCGGAAATACGTAGAATTCCTAGCAATTTCAACAGGGTTATCAATTAAGTAATACGCGGTTGCCAGCCACTAAGGATTTATGTAGGTAGTTCCCTTCCCTGTCCCTTCACCGTGTACGGTGAGGCATCTGGTGGCGAATGAACATACCACTTACATTTCTATTATTAACGTCTAAATTCAAACTCCATTCTTGGAGAAGTCTTCCTCGTGAACAATTTAGAGTTGCTTCTGAAGATGCAGAGCAAAGTTCTCTTTCACCTTATTTTCTTGACATGGCACAAGTCCAAAGCCTATAAGTAAGGGACATGAAAGCATCAAAGGTAACGAGAAAATGATCTTTAGGAACATTTAACACACTTTATAATAAGAGACGAGTACCATACCAGCCTGAGTGTACTATGTTCTTTTTGAATAGTACTTTTGTTTCCATCTATTTTCATCATTCCTGAAGTGAACATGTTTGTGCAGTGGGGGCGATAGGAGTCATTACACGAATTCCAGCAGCGTTGAAGGTCACAAATGAATCAAAATTTCTCAAGCTTTAAAGAAGATTTCTAATTTGTTGCTTGGCTTGGTCACCAGTTCAATTTGGTCACTATTCCAGTTACAGTGGGTCATGCAGAAGGGAGAGCATTTTCATCACTTCAGTTAAATGAAGTTAAGACATAACAAATTTAAGGTTTTACGTGAGGCAAAATGTACTCAATGACCAGGCTGTAAAAAAGTCTGCTTTTTCTGAGTGTAACATATGACACTGGACCAAAAAAAAGGGCAATAAGAAAAACACTCAGAAGACCAAAGACAGGGAAATACAACAAAACTGATAGGTCGGTTATTAAATTTGTGTAGGAAAAACAAAACCAGAGTATCAAATAATTTGCAAAATTATTAAAATGTCGGCACTGGAGGTGGCAATGAGTTAGGAGTTCTGGTAACTGAATCTAAGCCTGTGGTGCTGAAAACAAACGGTGCTATGTTGTTGCTCTACTATTGCACAGTGCCTCCAAGCAGATTATATTTTTTTAAATCAGTCAAAACAGTTAAGTAATAGAAACAGTCTATATCAGCACAAATTACATTCCTTAGTTAGAACCGGTTTTGGAATATTTAATTGCATGTAATCATATTTATAATTTTAATGGAATGAGAAAAGACATGGAAATTATTCTTAAAAGTAATTATATTAGAATTAAACATTCAGGATAATATGGAAATATTTCTTACCCAGCAAAAAAATCCCACAAAATTGTTAAATGAATTGATCACTGAAAATATAAGTATTATATTTAATAATAATAATAATAATAATAATAATAATAATAATAATAATAATAATGTTATTGGCTTTATGTCCCAATAACTTCCTTTTTTATGGTTTCTGGAGATAGAGGTGCCAGAATTTAGTCCCGCAGGAGTTCTTTTGTGAGCCAGTAAATCTACTGACACGAGGCTGACGTATTTGAGCATCTTCAAATGCCACTGGACTGAGCCAGGATCAAATCTGCCAAGTTGGGATCGGAAGGCCAGCACCTCAACTGTCTGAGCCGCTCAGCCCAGCTATCTATATATAAAATAACATGTCCTGACTGACTGACTGATTCATCATCACTGAGCCAAAACTAAAAACATTTAAAGGGAGAGGGGGTAAAAATAACTCAAAAAGGTTGTTGAATTATTTCTATTAGAATACTGGTATCTCCAAAACTGAAGATACGTATGAACTGAGAGCATATTTTACAGGCTTAGCTGACATTGGACTCTCCAAACTGTAAAACTTTGAACAATAACTTACAGTTTAAAACCGTAGTGAAGCACGAGTATCTTGCTAGTTTAAGATGAACATTTTTATTTGAATCACATGTCACTTACAAACTTATGTGACACTAAGCGAAGTAACTTGAAATGCACAATACAAGAAAAACAGCTGACTCACAATAATAACACGTTGCATGTCTAACAAGTCCTACTATTTTCAAGTATCATCATCATCATCATCATCATCATTTCTTTGCTCCAGTAGCCGCGTGTGGTGGATACGAGCCTCCTCCAGTTTGTACTCTCCATACACAGATGTTGTTCATGTTTGCAATGCCAGTTTACATCTCTGATTTCAAGGTCCTTGAAAATCTGCTCCTCCCAAACATCACAAGGTCTTCCTCTTGATATCTTTCCAGCAACACTGCAGCCAAAGTTTGCTCAAGGAGTCCTATAGGGACCCATTCTTTCCATGTGACCATACCATTGCAATCTCTTTGCTCTGAGACTCTCCAGCAAGCTTGTTTCTAATCCAAGCAGTTGTCGGATATCGATATTCCCTTTTTTATCCATATTTGTTTCTTGTAGACAAGAACGGAGGAACATCATTCATTTTTGTTGCCTGAAGAAGACTCTTTGTTGATTCAGTAAGTGCTGCTTCCAGACCATACGTCAATACAGGTACCAGATATATTTTGTACAAGCTGATCTTGGAAATTAGCGGAAAGGTTTCATCCCAAAGTATTTGACGTACAGTGTGACAGAATGCGGAAGCTTTCTGTATTCTGTTGTAATCTCTCGATGTATGGTATTGTCTGAGGACAGAACACTACCCAAGTACTGGAGGTTGTCTACAATATCCATTCATAGATGAACAGTTGGAGAGTTTCTACTCATCACGAAGCCAACTGTCTTGGTGTTGCTGATTTTAAGACCTAATGTTGGAAAAGCTTCATGCCAAAGATCTAGCCTAGCTTGTACTTCCACTTTCGTCTCACCCCATTCCATTACATCATCAACAAAAACCAGGGCATTAGTTGTTTTATTGTTTCTTTTAACTGTGACTAATGATGGAATTTAATTTCCAAAAACTGGTTTTAACAAAGAAATATGATTTGTGCAGATATAAACTGGAAAAATAAAACAAAGAACACTTGGTTCACAGCGTTCATGAATGATTTAGAAGAATTAAATTTTCCAATGCTGAAAATTGAAGGCAGAGAAGAGATGGAGATTCTAAGGAATGAACACGATTCAAACTCATAACATTTTAACGAAGGCAGTACACTATTACTGACAACCAAGGGGCAGGCAGGTCCACCAGGATGAAGAAGTTTTGGGAGCAGAAGAAGATGCTGAAAAGCTGACTATTTAATATTATTAGACTTTAATGTATATAACTGATTAGAGTTCTCCAATGGGGGTATAAAAAAAAAACACCTTTGCTTTTATTAATTAACTGTATTGTTAAATCATCATCATCATCATCATTGTTTTTAAGTATGACATTGTAATTTTATGAAGATTATGAAAAACTGTTCTTTCATCCTTACAAAATAGAACTGAGGAAGGTTCACAATATTTTGGATATACTTTAGGGCTTATTAAATTATCTTACTTACAGAAAAGCTTGAATATGTTGTGATTATAGTACATTATTTAATTATTCTTTAAATACCTTCCAAAACTTCAAGGTAGTCCTATAAGTGAGCCTGTCCTATATTTGCACCAATGTGCACTTCGCTGAAGTGAACAGGTCATTTTTTATCGATCGCATAAAAGCATAATATCATGAAACACACTCTATACTGATATGAAGTAAGATATTGAACAACACAGATTACACAGTCCCTGCAGCTCACCTTGAGCTGAGCCTCTTTGTGTTGAAGTTCCTGCTCCAACTTCTCGTTGAGGTCATGCAGCGATGTTGATTCCCGCTGTGCATTCAGGTACCTCTTTTCCAGAGTGGCAATACGTTCCTCCTGCACAAGCAACACACAGTAAAATAGAGCAACTTTTGCAATTACATTGAAAATGCATCTCTGTTTATGAAGAGATATCATATCACATCCTTTCAATTTTAGAAATTCACACACTCTTTCTTACACAGAAACTGTCATTCTTCTAGATTTTCTCCCAACTCACTCCAGGAGTGATGATTTTAGCATTTTGAAATCAAAAAACTAGCATTTTCATTTATACATTTTATATAATTTGTAATTGAACATTTTATAGGTAGAATCATAGAATATAAGTTAATTCCGAAAAACAGGAAATGTCTTTCATAATATTAATGTAAAATTAAAACTGCATTTACACAGAGCTAATAATAAAATAAAAATTCATAAAATGTAACAAAATTATACATTCATTTTATAAATTATTATAGCTGAAAGCATAACACAGAAAAAAGGAAGAAATTCATATTGATACAGAATCAAGATTATAAAATGGAAACATACAAAATCCATTAAGAGTAAGTAACTTATCTGTGACACTGCTGAAGGACATCACAGAACATACCTGAGAATCTTGACTTTTGTCACTTACAATAATTAAATTGTATTTACTGATCTTTAACTTGTTGGTCTCTGAAAACATTGAAGAGCTATTTGCAAAAACTCAGTTCCTGAGAAGAGCCAACAGTATTTTCAGGCTGTTCAAGAGTGCACTAACTCCTCGGTTTAAGTTTCCAGAAGAAAAGTAAAGGAACATAAATAAACTTGCATTTAAAAAAAATCATTCATCTCACATTTATGTACAAATTTTGTGTTTTATCTTGTTTTCAAAACACATTATAAAGTGGTTTACAGGTTTTGAAAAATGAACATACAAAACTACAAACCTTGATAACTATGCTATTGCAAAAAATCACTACCCCTAGTCACATCTTACTTCCAGCCTCACTAGAAAAAGGCATCTCAATTTATAACATGTAAAAATCATTAAAAATAACATTTATTTGTTTTAAAAATTCTGAACAAAGCCACACATACCTGATCTTCCTTTTGTGCCACATTTTCACGCAGATCCCGCTGCAACTTGTTGTTACCTTCTTGAGCCTTCAGCAGTTCCTTCTGTGTTTTGGTCAAGTTCTCTTCTAATTCTGAAACCCTTGCTGTCAGCTCTGACACTCGACGTTGCCAAGTACCTAACTCTGTCGTCTGAACATTAAATAAATACCATTAGAGAGTGGAATATTTTCAGGCTATTTCACCAAGCAATGAAACAGGACAATAGAACACTTAATTTAATTACTAATGTCATTTAACAATCAATTTTTCAAACAATATTGCAATTAATAATAATCTGAGGGAACTCACTTGTTTCTCTATCGTATTCTGGAGCTCTATTACGCGAGCCACATCAGAATCTGGCTCAATGGCACCGTTTGACAAGCGCTGAAAGCGAGATGAAACAAAGAACATGAACATCCTGACTTTCATCTATGGCATTAAATGAAAAACTAGTTAAAACTAAATTTATACAATAAATGACATAGAAATACACAGGGCAAAGTACCACAGTAACACTTAGTAGATAATAATAATAATAATAATAATAATAATAATAACAACAACAACTTGGGGGCTGAGTGTTTGTGTTAGTCTACGTACAGCACATCACACGACAAACCACCACAGAAACATGCAATAGTCAGTAAAACCCTCCACATTCAGTTGGCATCAAGAAAGGCATCTGGTCGTAAAACTGGGCTAAATCTATGCAAGGTGGCAACAGGAAAATGGATAAGTGGGACGTTGATAGATGATCTCCAGAAAATTCCTCAAGGACTGGTTGCCAGTATAAAAGAGGTTCTTGATTGCCATACACGCAAGTCAAGATGACACTGAATTTTCATTTATAAAACGGGGAATGTTCTCTAACTTTTATGCCTTACAGGACTAACATTCATGAAGCTAAGACAAGTCATGTGAGGGGAAGCATAAATAAAACCTGTTGATTACAAAGATTACTGCGCTGCTTGCAGACAGTGCAAAACATCTTCAAGATTTGTTGGAGCGAGTCAACACTTGCTTGTAACAACAGGGTGCTCAAGATGAACGTGAAAAAGACCAAGTTCATAATCATGAGTAAGCAGAGGTCCATCCAGGCTAGACTCGTGCTAAGCACTGAGGATATCGAGTGTGTTTGACAGTGCAAGTACCTTGGGTGCAATATGAATTAACAATAGGAGCCCAGCCAACAGATCAAGGTAAGAATTGATCATACATGGAACATCAACATTAAAATGAAGGAGCTCCTCAGTAACCACAATCTCAATCTAGCTCTGAGACTGCAAATGATCTGGGGCTACGTTTCTCCCACAGCACTGTATGCAATGGAAGGGTGGACTCTACACCCCACCGTGCAAGAAGCTGGAAGTTACATGTCTCATGGACTGAAGAGCAAGGAATACTGACGTGAAGGAAATTTTAAACAAGAAGACTCCTTTCCATCAAGAAGTGAAAACTTGAATATTTTGGACACGTGATGCGGAATGAAAAGTACAGGATCCTCTACAGTTAATGATGCAGGGGAAGATCTTAGGACAACTGAGACCTGAGCAAACAAGAATCTCCTGGCTGAAGAACCCGAGGAATTGGTTTGAGATCAACACGATGTCGCTTTCTCATGTGGCGGACTCAAAGACTAGAATAGCCATAATCATTACCAACCTTCAACAGATGGCACAGCAAGAAGAAGAAGAAGAAGAAATAGAACTAAGCCCACTTCCTAGGTGGTTTTCAACGTTGAACAGAGACACTGCAGAAGTGTTTTGCATCTTAAATTTTATATCCTTGCATTTCATAAGTAACATACTAACTTGTTTTAAGGGGCTAAACATTGAAGTCATCAGCCTCAATTTGAATTAGATTATTACAACCTCTGCTGAATCAGCAAATTCTTTACATCTTCCTTGCTTAGACCATCAGCACGATATTACTTGCTGAGTACTTACAGCAGGGTTATTCTACCTACTTTAAGGTTGTAATAATTTCTTTACAACTTTGAGAGAAGTTTGTATTTCATAAAGTATTTCATGAAGTTTTTATCTACAACAGAATGATGATCTTGTAATCTAGAGTTCTTCTTCGTCTTCTTCTTCTTCTTCTTCTTCTTCTTCTTCTTCTTCTTCTTCTTCTTCTTCTTCTTCTTCTTCTTCTTCTTCTTCTTCTTCTTCTTCTCATTGAATGGTGGCTGTCATCAGGGCGATTTGGTTCTTGTTCTCAGCAACTCAGAAAATAGTGGGGGTACTGAGCCCAGACCATTCTCGTAGATTCTCTAGCCAAGATATTCTCCTTCTTCCCCCACTTCTCCTTCCTTCAATTTTACCTTGTAAAATAAGTTGAAGGAGTCTATTTTTATCATTTCAAATGATATGGCCAAGTTATTCAAGTTTCAAGATGCAGGGAGGGAGAAGGTTCTGGTGAACAATGCATTATTCCAGTGCAAGGACGTAAGGAAAATAACTGTGGTACTTTAACTGGACAGGGCATCACTTTGATTGACCACAAAGATAAGCGAGAAAGGTCTCCAAAGTAATCTATATATATAAAATAAGAGTTTTGTCTGTACATTGCTCAGAATTTGAAAAGAATGGTATTTCTGTATCGGTCATGTCCACAGTAACAAGAAAATGCATTTTTTACTTTTCCGTAATTTCTGTCTGTCTGTCTGTCTGTCTGTCTGTCTGTCTGTCTGTCTGTCTGTCTGTCTGTCTGTCTGTCTGTCTGTCTGTCTGTCTGTCTGTCTGTCTGTCTGTCTGTCTGTCTGTACACGCATCAAGAGAAAACGGCTGAAGAGAATTTAATGAAAATCGGAATGTAAAGTCGGGTGATGAACCGCTACAATCTAGGCTATAAATTATTTTAATCACGCTGAGTGAAATGGTAGTTTAGGGGAAGGCCTGAAAATTAATTCTCAAATATTTATGTTATTAGTGGCCGTGTCTTAATGAAAATCGGTAGACAAACATGGGAAATAAGTCGCTACAATATAGCCTATACACGCTGATAAAAATGGTAGTTTAGGGGAAGGCCTAAAATTTAATTGCCAAATATTTATTGTTTTAGTGGTCGTATCTTCACGAAAATTGGTATGCAAGGTCGGGGAATAGGTCGCTATAATCTAGGCTGTCAATAATGTTATTCACTCTGAGTGAAATGGTAGTTTAGGGAAAGGCCTGAAATGTAATCTATATACCGGGTGAAGCGAAATTCGCGCACTCATGCGTCGCAGTGCGACTCCCCACATGCCAGCAATAAAAAATGTATCTCACAAAAGTTCGTCCTGCGAGTATATCAGGCAGAAGAAAGGACGTTGAATAGTGGCAGTCTGGCAACACTGTAATCACATGTACGGTAAGTACCTCTGTCAGCAACAATTATCCGTGCTGTACAGTGGGTGCAGTGGATGGAGTTTTGGGTTGGCATGCAGGAGGTAGAGGGTTCGATCCTTGCTTGAGGCGCAATTTTTTATTTACTAATTTCCATCGGACATTACATACTGTAATACAGTAATACAGTAAGACCTTAGGTCTCATGTATCCTACATTTACAACATTTTGTAACGCTGAACACAACAAAATACTTTGCGTAACGTATGCCCTAACGAAATATAATGGACTTGAACGAGGCAAGAATAATAGTTGCTACTAATCTATGAGATCATTGGAGGAGGGTACAAAGAAAACAGGTTTCGCATTTAGTATATGAAGTGGTGCGAATAAATTCACGCCCACGACGTGGAAAGGACGTCTTTCAAAGCTGACCAATGAAAACAATTGTTCGTCCATTTGTAGGATCGTAGTATGTAAGTTCAAATGGTTTCTAGAGGACCCGCTGCAATGGCTGTTGACGATTAAGTTTCTAGGTACCATACAACCTGGACAACATTTATGAAATAAAGAACACACGCTTCAACCCAGGATCGACCCCTCGACCTCCTGAATGCTAACCCAAAACTGCATCCACTGCACCAACTCTACAGCACAAAGAATGCGTGCTGACAGAGGTAGTTACCCTACATGTGGTTACAGTGTTGCCAGATTGCCACTCTTCAACGCCCTTTTTCTGCCGGATATACTCGCAGGGGCCACCTCTGTGGTGTAGTGGTTAGCGTGATTAGCTGCCACCCCCGGAGGCCCGGGTTCGATTCCCGGCTCTGCCACGAAATTTGAAAAGTGGTACGAGGGCTGGAACGGGGTCCACTCAGCCTCGAGAGGTCAACTGAGTAGAGGTGGGTTCGATTCCCATCTCAGCCATCCTGGAAGTGGTTTTCCGTGGTTTCCCACTTCTCCTCCAGGCGAATGCCGGGTTGGTACCTAACTTAAGGCCACGGCCGCTTCCTTCCCTCTTCCTTGCCTATCCCTTCCAATCTTCCCATCCCTCCACAAGGCCCCTGTTCAGCATAGCAGGTTTGGCCGCCTGGGCGAGGTACTGGTCATACTCCCCAGTTGTATCCCCCGACCGAAAGTCTGAAGCTCCAGGACACTGCCCTTGAGGCGGTAGAGGTGGGATCCCTTGCGAAGTCCGAGGGAAAAACCGATCCTGGAGGGTAAACAGATGATGATGACAGATGATGATGATGATATACTCGCAGGACGAACTTTTGTGAGAGATATTTTTTTATTGCTGGCAGGTGAGCAGTCGCGGCGCGACGCCCGAGTGCGCGAATTTCGCTTCATCCTGTATATAAAAAAAGTTTTGTCTGTACATTGCTCAGAATTTGAAAAGAATGGTATTTCTGTATCGGTCATGTTCACAGTAACAAGAAAATACATTTTTTACTTTTCCGTAATGTCTGTCTGTCTGTCTGTCTGTCTATCTGTCTGTCTGTCTGTCTGTCTGTCTGTACACGCATCACAAGAAAACGCTGAGTGAAATGGTAGTTTAGGGGAAGGCCTGAAATTTAATTCTCGAATATTTATATTATTAGTGGCCATATCTTAATAAAAATCGGTAGACAAACATGGGAAATAAGTCGCTACAATATAGGCTATACACGCTGAGAAAAATGGTAGTTTAGGGGAAGGCCTAAAATTTAATTGTCAAAAATTTGTTGTATTAGTGGTCGTATCTTCACGAAAATTGGTATGCAAAGTCGAGGAATAGGTCACTATAATCTAGGGTATCAATAATGTTATTCACACTGAGTGAAATGGTAGTTTAGGGGAAGGCCTGAAATGTAATATATATATAAAAGAAGTGTTTTGCCTGTACATTGCTCAGAATTTGAAATGAATGGTATTTCTGTGTCTGTCATGTCCACAGTAACAAGGAAATGCATTTTTTAATTTTCCGTAATTTCTGTCTGTCTGCCTGTATGTATGTATGTATGTATGTATGTATGTATGTATGTATGTATGTATGTATGTATGTATGTACACGCATCAAGAGAAAACGGCTGAAGAGAATTTAATGGAAATCGTCAGGTAATGTCGGGTGATGAACCACTACAATCTAGGCTATAAATTATTTTATTCACGCTGAGTGAAATGGTAGTTTAGGGGAAGGCCTGAAATGTAATTCTCAAATAAGTTATTTATGTTATTAGTGGTCGTATCGATAAATCTATAGGCTATATATCAAGCTCACAGCTGCGCGCCCCTAACCACACGGCCAACTGGCCTGGTCGTACCGACTGTAACAGCCTGCCTGTATATTGCGGGGAAGTAGCTGGGGAGTAGGATAACGTTCTTCTTTAGCATGCCATTCCTCTGGTTCATACATTTTCTGATATATCTGGTTCGTAACACACTGGTTCATCATAGTATTCGAGCTATTCATTCCCTACTCTGAGGCACTGATTGGAATGAGTAGTGTGCGATCTGGTTATTCCAGCTCTGGAACTTTGGACTCTTAGATCGGCACCGTAGTACTGTTCGTTGAAAGTGAGAATGTGTGCGGTTTTTCATTTGATCGAGTATTTTATATGATAACATTGCTTTCAATCGCTACATTCCTACTGACGTTTTTGTAATGACCTATGTTGAATTAAGTTAGGAAAACCACCAAGTCAGTCTTTCTGAGAATCCCGTAGCGAAGCACGGGTACATCAGCTAGTTAACAATAAATCTAAAACAGACCTGTTACCTGCCAACCTTCGAACATTCAAAACCCACACAGAACATTGAGAACATATTCTATTCTCCAAGGTTTTGTCATATCATAACAAGTGTTATGATTTTCATGATTCTGTAATGAGCCACACATATGACAAGTTCTAGAATGTTGCAAATATAGAAAGCCCTTTAGGAGGTTATACTAATCAGAGGCATAATGGTAAACTACCAACGTTCTCTTCCCAAACCCATAATTGAGGCATTATCCTTCCTTCTGGCCTGAGATTCTAATAAAGAAACAATCCCAAGATTATAAAGTTCTGTATCCTTGGAAATATAAACAGTACAGTTTTGTAGTAGTTTTGACCAAGTATGGTAATGCTGAAGGGCACTACTGGCCAGCAAATTATCAAGAGAATCATACGCAGAAACAGGAGAATAAAGCAATCGTTACTGGCGGTTGTGGCTCATGTCCGAGTATACATCTTCCTGCAGCAATCATCTTCATACTCAGTACAGTTTATGGAAATGCTCCCAATGACAAAACAGGTCGATTTTAGCAAGAAACCACACTCCACATAATTTGCACTGAACGGATGGTGGTTGAGTTTAGCCCCTTCCTGTCTGTAGCATTTTTCTTCAAATGTATTAAAGGCAGCAGACACAGTGAGACACCAATGTAAACAATATTCAGCAAGTGCATCCCAAGATTGTGGGGCAATACCTGTTACGTTTAAGATAGCCTTTGCAGCAATTCACAGGGGCTCACATCAGAGCAAAGTTGGCGAGGAAATCTTGTATCACCCATGTGATATACATGTCCTATCGATCTAAACTGATGACAACTGATGGTGGCTTCTATGCTACTGATGTGTGCTTTCTCACGAACTGTAAGGCTGGTGTCATGGTTATCCCATTTCATGTTCAATACAGATGTAGATTTTGCTTGTAGAAATGCTCGAGATTAGTTTTATGTCACAACAGTAAAATGTGCAAGTTTCACAGTAGCATTGAGATTACAACAGCTCAGTACACGGTTTGTTTTATATTTAGGTCTCTCTACTCATAAAGACGTGGTGTGTCAAACATCCAAATGCCACATGAACTGCATCAGTTCTCTTCTCCACATATTTTCAAGGTACAGAATATGGTCTGCCCAGTCCAGTGTTGTATTCAAGATTGAGATATTCTCATCTTGGAGGGTTTTGATAACCGAAGGCCGACAAAATACTATGGTCTTTTGAATGACAGAGAAGCGAAAGTGATCACATGCTTTCTTGAAGTAGTTAACTACATTTGCATTTCCTCAGGTGTAAAAGCAGTTGGTGGAACATCATCAGCATTCTGCATTTCATTTACTGTAGTAACCTTAGTCAGCCTTTGGGAGCAAAGTCTTGTTAGACTGAAGAGTCCTCCATCAAAACAATACCTAACATTTACACTTGGGTTGTCTGCTGCTGTCTGTCGCAGCCAGATATAGAGCAAGGAACATTGGAGCAAGTACACACCCATGTTCTAGTCCACAAGCGATTGGAAAAGCCTCTGAGATATTATCTTGATTTCAAAAAACCTGACCATACATGTCCTCATGCAGAGCCTGGATGAGGTAAATAAAATGCTGAGGACAGCCGAAGTGTTTTGGCACTGCCCACATTGCCAGTCTCGGTACTGAATTAAATGCCTTTTCTACAGATGTTTCTGTTGTTCTCTGCACTTTCCTTGGAGCTGTCTTGCACAGAAGATCGTGTCAGTTGCACCTCAGGTGGTTTGGAAATCCCACAGCTGCCAGCTGAAGACCTGCTCTGAGGACTAGAGATTTTGTAAATATCCACTAATTAGTGAATTTTTTTGAGCAAGTGTAACTGATTGGGTCATCCTAAATTAAATGAGTCCAATAAAACAAAAGTGGTTTGAAACTTAAACTTAGTGACAATCTGGACGTTATCGAGCAAAATTCTAGCAAGAACTTTACCCGCAATGGAGAGTAGCGACATCACACGTTATTTACTAGAAACCCCATGATCCCGAAATTAAGAGGCCAAGTGAGAAAAGCCTTGTTTTAAGGGGGAAACCTCGACTTTGAATATCATCAAAGCACTTCTAACAAAATAGAAATAATATCAGAAATATCAAATCAACATGTTAATAGAGAATAATACGGATTTCATGTGGACTAAGTGATATCAAAAAAATCTGAGAGGGCTCTTAGGAGATACCACAGAGGACCAAACAGACACAACTTGACTACATTAAAATGTCATTATATAGTATGTAATACAGATTTCTATTCATCTATAGAAATAAAATTTAATGTGCACATTTTCAAACTAATCATTATCCTTGACTCAAAGTCCTTGTGATAGTATTTACAGAATTTACTTGTCTGTATAGGGGCTGCCTGGCTGTGGCGGTAAAGGCGTGCTCGGTTCACCTGGAAGGACATAGGTTTGATTCCCCGTCAGGAAGTCGTAAAATTTAAGAAGCGAGATTTCCACTTCCGGAGGTGCACATGGCCCTGAGGTTCACTCAGCCTACACCAAAAGTGAGTACTAGGTTAATTCCTGGGGGCAAAGGTGGCCGGGCATAGAACTAACTCTACCTACCAAGTGCCGAGGTTACGGATAGTGGAAGCCTTTACCTTCCACCCCTCCAAGGGCCTTCATGGCCTGTATGGAGATGACTTTGCTTTGCTTTGCTTTGCTTTGCTACCTGTCTGTACGTTTACCATATGAAAATGGTGGGTGTTATTCTCCCACCCCCACCCGCAGGGGCTAGAACCTAAAATACTTGGTTAATTGGTGCAAAGATATTTAAACAAGGGAAGGGACCTTACGAGTGGGGCTGAAATGGCTTCTTGTTGATTTAGGATATGCAATACTATTTGGTACTTGAGACAAATTTGAAGTGTTTACCTTGGGTAAGGCTGTTTGATCACTGTTCTTCTGCTCCTCTGATGAAGGTTCTTGCTGCCCGTTCTCCTTGGGTTTACTGTCATCCCCAGTCGTCGGGATGATGCGCCCCAATTTGTACTGCTGCAGCTGTACAGAAATATGCTATTACTGCTTTACACTGAAAATGAGCTGCAACAGTAAAGTAAATACCTTTAATCCCTCTACAACAATGCTCGTTGAAGATCATCGGAAACTTCACGAATGATTCACCATCCTCCTCCTGAACAACAACAGAAAGGAAATACAGCAGAGAGACTAAAAAGGAAAAAGAAAAAATTATGTTGCAGATACCATTAATCAGTTTTGCAACTAAATAGATATTTATTTTCCTGATGCAGATGAATCGTTTCCTTCCATCAACTCCAACTACTTTGCCACTACAAGGTGTTGAAACATATCTGTACAAATTGGTAATGGAGACAGAGAACACCCAACGCAAGCAGATGCACTAATACTATTGACCTGAGTGGAAAAGGAGTACTGATACATTCCTCTCCTTGTTAATGACTGCCTGAGATACAGGATAAGTCAGGGTAAACCCATCACCTGATGTCAGATGCCTTGATTTCTTCCTCTAGGGACACATCAAGCAGCTTGAGAATGAAGCACGTCTGGAAACAGAAGGCGGCCTCGTCTAAGAAGTTCTGCCATTACTGGAACTGCTCATAGCATGTCGGATGTTTGGAATGTACGTGACAAAGTTCTGAAGTCAACATGTATGCACTCATGCTGGTGGTTACTTTTTGTGAATAAATAGTTGTCCCTAGCTTTCTACTCTAACTCCACCAACAACTTTGTACATGTTCCCAAGCATCAACAGATGAATTATGGGAACATGCATTCCTATCCAAAATAGCTTTATCTTGACGAGTTCCATCTTCCATAACACTTGGTACACATGGTTTTGCAACATCTTGTATTTCCACAAGTGGCAAAGTGTCCCATAAAGTAAAAGTAAACTCCTACCCTCATCCTGAGGTGGTGCAGCTCTTTTCAGGCACACCCCCATTGGAGGTGAGCTGCATGTACCATTTCAACCACATACCAGCCCTCCTGCCAGTTTTAAATTCCTGGCAGTACCGGAAATCGAATCCGGGCCCCCGAGGACGGCTGGTAATAACACTAAGTGTTACACTACGAAGGCAGAAAGTGTCCCATAACATTTTTTGATAAACTAAATCCCCAGCATAAATAGAAAAAAAATCCCTTTGAGAGTCTAATTGATATGCTCCATTCTGAATTTGTTAAATACTTTTTAGTCTGTTGAAAACACTAATAATATATAACCTATAACACTCCTGTAAAAAAAGCACATTATTAAACAAAGAATGACATGATTTGTTCTACAAGAACATCCTCAGATTCTATCAAATTACAGTAGTTTAAATCGTGTGCAACATGGCAAGTCTGTGTTTGTTCTCTGATATTTATGGGTGAATATATATTGTGTAACTGACCTGTGTTATTCATGTGTTTGTACATATACACGGTATTGGAAAAGAGTACAAGTAGACAATATATAAATACACAACAAAAGTAATAAAATGTAGCTGAAAAACATTGGGTGAAGCAGGAAACGTAGGAAATGAGGTCTTAAGGGAAGTAGATCAATACTGTCATTTGGGCAGTAGAAAAACTTTTATTTTAACAATTTGTTTTACGTCAGACCGACACAGATAGGTGTTATGGTGACGATGGGATGGGAAAGGCACTATCTATCTCCCGGATGCAAGCTCGCAGCTGCGGGCCAACTTGCCCGATAGTAGAATAAGTAATCAAGTGCTGACTAGCCAAGCAAGGAAGGACTTACTTACGAAAAGAAATCTGCTTACTTAAAACACTGCTAAGTGTTTTCGAAGATTTTTGTGTGGTGAGCATGATTGTATGGAAGTGAAACATTAACAATAACTAGTGTGGAAATAAATAGAAGCATTTGAAATGTGGCAATACCAGAAGAATGCTGAAGGTCAGCTGGGTGAACTAGATCACATATAAGAGATTCTCAATCGACACTTTCATTCTTCGCGGGCCTCTTTAGTGTTTTTTCTTTTGCAGTGGTTGGTAACGTCGGCCAATGCCCGTGATCCTTGGCAGAAGCAGCCCTGGACCACTACTTTAGGTTATAGGATAAAAGGGGCGGGTGGATTGGACCCTGGCAGGCGTAATGAACACATCTCTCCTCCAGAATCATTTCTAGGTAAGAATAGCAGCAATGAAAGTAACATATTATGTAATGAAATGAAATGTCGTATGGCTTTTAGTGCCGGGATATCCCAGGACGAGTTCGGCTCGCCAGATGCACGTGTTTCTATTTGACTCCCGTAGGCGACCTGCGCGTCGTGATGAGGATGAAATGATGATGAAGACAACGCATACACCCAGCCCCCGTGCCGTTGGAATTAACCAATTAAGGTTAAACTCTCCGACCCGGCCGGGAATCGAACCCGGGGCTCTCTGAACCGAAGGCCAGTACGCTGACCGTTCAGCCAACGAGTCGGACATATTATGTAATTATCCTTGAGGACCAGACTGTACATTTCTACCAATTAAGGTACTGGCAAAAGGAAGGGAGGGAGCAGGAAGGCGTGAAAATGACTCGAAAATCTACTACTATCGGGGTCGGGAAAGGACTACAGTTGACCAAGGGAGGTTCAGATAGGATATATGAAAGTGAGGAGCGTGGCTCAAGTAAGTGGAAGCAATACCAGGACTCAGCTAAGACCCCCCATGGTCGCCAACCCACGCTCCAAAGTTCAGAGTCCCTGGGGCCCCTTTTATTCGCCTCTTACGATACGCAGGGAATACCGTGGGTGTTATTCTACCACCCCCACTCACAGGGACATATTTTTGTTAAAATACATAATTTAGTCTTAGGTCTTGCAATTTTCGTAAAATTTGCTCACTGCCCTCGATAAAGAATGTTATTATATCATTGACACTTCTAGCTAAGAACTGTCCGCGCTAGTCTGTCGTGATGGATGGAGACATTCAGGATTCACAGACATAGTACTGGACATCGGAAGACGACACGATAAAGCACAATGCCATGTTTGCTGCAAAATGTACATTTCTATAGTTCTGTTATATTTCCTAAGCCTCACCTGCCGCCTGTTGCCATTTCTTGATGGATGCAGTATATTTGCATCCATCTCTTGGCACAGGCCAGAGCAAAGTGTAGCTTCCACCGAAGTCCCAGTCTCATCCATGGGTGTGGCGATATGGAAGCTGCTGGGGTATGGATGGTGCCGAGTAATGACATTTGGAGCACTGTCTGAGTGTTATGAAAGGTGTTGTTCAAAGGATCAGTCGTGCTACAGTAGCACCTCACTCTTCATATTGCCTAGTACGCCTCATTTGGGCTCTGCCATTCGTTTTTGCAGTTTCCCTATAACTGCATAGCCTTTGGTAGTGCTATTTGAGCTGGGCTGATGACCTAACAGACAAGCCTCACCTAATTTGACTTTTGATTTACATCAAGACAAGTACTACCTTCCATTTAAGACAGAAATAATCATGAAATTAGATGGATACGATTCATTCACATAACCACAAACCCTGTGCACACCCACAACAAACATAGATTCGATTGTTTCTGAGGAAAGCGTACCTGCGAGGAACTTATGCAATACCATACGCTGACTTTTTTTTTTCCTACTGTACAGTTATCAAAGACAAAACTTGTCAGCTCCGAAACGATGCGTGAATGTTATAAACGCACACTCCACCCGTGGTAGTGATGGGCGGTTTGCGATCTTCATTTATTTGTCCGCAATCCGTACCGTTGCCTACGTCCATACACCATCTTTGGCTCCTGTCACGGAGTCGCCTTTGAGACGAACTGTGATGACTGCATGTTAATGATGTGCACATGATTAGGTAGGGAGAGGCTAAAACCCGACGTCAGCACATATTCAATCGTCACCGAACCGCATTCAGCGCTGTCGTCGAGGTGGTATCAGTTGTTTGCCTAATCTTTCCTTGAATGATTTCAAAGAGTTTGGGAATTTATCGAACAATTCCCCTGAAAAATTATTCCAATCCCTAGCTGGATCGGTTATTACTGAAAGGTTACAGTCATGTCCACTTTTTTGACAAATCGAGTTATGACCATCATTATATTCGTCATGCCTAATGTGGCACATGGCGCACCGTTTGGTGAAGAAAATGCACAATTATGTCTATTCTTCCGGGTGTGGCAGCGTAAACAAGTTTCCGGTTAGTATATAAAGGGCACATGTCCAGGACAGTGGTTTACATTAATTTAGTGTTTAAACAATATTATAGGATTGCTTACGACCGCTTGTACTGAGAATATAAAAGATGAACCGGAATGTATTCTTTCGCAGGATAATTTAAATAATTTAATAACTGGTATTAACTTCCTATGTTGCTCATAGGTTCGATTGGTGTATGCATTTCAGTGGGCTTGGCAGACTGATATGTAATAACTTCTAGCTCGGTGAGGAAAGCAACGGGAAACTACCTCACTCCTCATGTCCCTAGTACGCCTCTTCAGCGATGCCTAGGCCATCTCTGACAGCTGATGGCGGAGCTGTTGAGGATCCAAGCAGCCTTAGGGCTGAGGACTGAACAGTGCCTACCCCCGTCATTTTTGTATCGCCTCTTCAACTGATATTGTGTGGACTTGGCCGTTAATTTCTTTCTTACTTATGCATTGTTTTTAGAGTTATAATCGGCTGATGATGACCCAGACTGGGGTCGAAACCGGTACCATTTCCACTTTTAATTAAACAAGAATGTAATCTCTACATCTCTTATTTACTTGTATTGAATAGGTTGAACTGCCATATTTATTATTTCAATTTAACTGTGATACTTTTCAATACGGAACAATGAAATTTTTATCTTTAAATTTCTACCGTAGAGTCTAACAGTATTAAGATCTGTTTTTCGAGGTAGTGCAGGTAAAACCGATCGATCTACCAGAATTTCAGAGTTCTCCAAATTTCCATAATCTGCATAAATGCCTGATAATGATGACTGGAATATAAGAATGTGCATGGAAAACTGGGACGCAATGGAAATATGGTCGATTTTGTAGTTCCGTGTTCTTATAATAATATATCTGCTAGTTATTACTATCTGGAGACAGCTTGTCAGGCGTACGGTTTTAGCCTGAGAAGTACCAAATTGTTCCGCATACGGCGCCATTCGAACGCTAAATGGTCCGATTTTGAACATTACTGTATAACGCCTTGAATAGCGGCAAATTATACACTACGTTGATGAAGTTTCTGTTGTACACGCTAGGACGAGCATGCGATGACGATGTAAACTGCGAACTGCGTTGTACTACCACACGAAGCGCCTTTTCTTTTTAATTTAAGGCAACTCTTTCCTTCACTTCGCTGCAAACTAGTGGGAATCGGCGAGTGAAATAAATCTCACGAAAAGAAAACTAGTCGAAAATGGCGGTGCAAACTACAAGGATGCAGCCGTATCGCTGCGACCTGCTCCAGGCATTGGAAAGCTGGTAAGGGATTTGCAGTTTTCACACGGGGGCATAAGGGATGTTAGGCATGTTGCAACGAAATAAAAGATCGCTGATGAATACTGCCTGTATCAAAGATCTGAACACTAATCATTGGGTTGACAAGTGATATAAGAATGTATTTATACTTTGTGTTATATCCAATAAATAAGGTAATGCAAATTTCGATCAACTGGTGCCAAAAGTTCAGAGTCAATGTATGTGCTCCTGTTTCTCCTCTCTGTAATCTGAGAAGTAACAGCTGTTAAGATAAAAAGGGAGTATATGCATCTTGTTAGGTGTATGTTGTGTTAGGTATTCGGACCGAAGGCTGGTTTGATCCTCCACAATTCCGCCAACAGCTGTCATAGATAGCCTAGGAGTCACCGAAGAGGCATATTAGGGAATGGGGAGTGAGATAGTTTCCCGTTGCTTTTCTCACCGAGCCAGAAGTTGCTATTACACATCAATCTTCCAAGCACTCTGAAATGCATGTACCAACCGACCCTATCAGTGATATTTTCACATCATTCATTACACGGACTGGCTGCATAAGGAACGGTATTACTAGCATCGCTCATATCTCAGTCACTTTAATAAATATTGTCAAAGCTGAGGATAAGACTGAGAGAGAACAATGGAAGTAACAAATTGCTCTAGCCCATACCAGAAGACATAGTTCACTGTAAACACTACAGCCCGCCAGCAAAGGCATGATATCAAGATAAATTCATCGTTGAGTACACAAACCATAATAACAAATTCAGGACCGTAATATAAAATAGAAAACCCAACTTGTCCCAATCTCATTAGTCATCTATAATGAGAAGGGAAGCATGGAACTCCGTCGATCCAAAATTCGATGGTGACCAAAACAGAGCAAATGGAGTGGAATGAACTACTGTGAAATGAAGTATTTGGCACTGTTCCGAATGCAGATAAACCAAGGTGGAAATTTACTCGCTTCCCCTAGAATTTATCAGCTCGGTGAGCACAGGCTCCGCATTGTTCATTCTCGTTCCTTTTAGTTCAATGATAAGACACCATGATGTAGGCAGTCTACATCAGTGATGAATGCATTTTCTACGGCAGTATTAACAATGGCAATCTGTTTACAAACAACAAAATCCTAACATCTAGATAACCATCCAAGAAACCAGAATGGGACATACTCACAAACATTTCTAAGATGATAAAACATGTACAATATACTTACTTCTTCTTTGGTATTAGTGAGCTCCTCCTCTAACGTCGCTACTCGTTCTAAAGCTACACGAAGACGCTCTCGTACCTGCAATTCAAAAACAAAAGTATTTGTATTACGGTACGTAATTATTTTCAATATTAACGTAAGAAATCAGGAAAAATATTATTTTACAATGCTACACAATACCAATATCGACAATATTCTTTCTATACTGGTTAAATATTAGAATAATGCTATTTTTATATGTTATTGATGTTACGTCCCACTACCACGCGAAACACGATTTTTAAATATAAGGCTTTTTGACTTTTCGGACTAAAATGTTATAAATCTATGTTTTATTATTTTATTTAGGATCGTTTTAACCTCCTATGGGTTAAGATTACACATCTTCCTTGATTATTTATGTAGTTTTTGTTTTTGTTTCTTTTCTCTTTACGCCAATACTCCCTTCTTGTTCTCCTGGCAGATCCGTCACCTCCGCAATTTTACTTCTGAACACTGTTCTGTTTGTAATCTAGAGTCCGGATTATTAGGTACTGATAGGTTAGAATGCCAGTAACAAGTATACCCTACACTGTACAACGGTTATGCTATGAGATTTGCATATATATTAGGGGTACGGCCTATAGAACTCCTTGAATTTATGCCACTCTTCCTACATTGTGGTACAACGGGTTGCACCACACTTCCTACAAACCAAATTACTTTGCATTCTAACCTATTACCACCTAAAAATCCGAGGCATACAATATGTCTCTCCTTAATTCCACATTTTTGAAGATCCTGATGAACTTCTTTCAGCCATGGTACTTGGGTCCTTCTTCTTTCCTGGAAGACGCGTTCCGGTCCAATTCTTCTCAGGTGTCCACAGAAAGTAGAAGTTGAAATGTTCTCGCATTTTCATACAGCTCTTGATTTGATCTCATACGGAAGACGCATTCAGGTTTCACCACGGTATTATAGTGTCTGCATTTGGCTTGATAGGAGAGGGATTTAGACTTACAAGTTTCCTGGCATAGTCTGAATGCTATCTCCATCGTCTTTGCTCTTTCTTCCATAGTCGGCTTCTCGTTGTTGTTAGCGGTCAGAATATTTGAATTTGTGGACTCTCTTTGTGTCACCATACTTGGTCTTCATTGTCCATGTTGGTTCTTTGGAATCTATGTTCATGCACTTAGTCTTCTCAGAGAATATTTGCAGTCCTGCCTTTTCTGCTGATTCTTGCAAAACCTCTACCTGTGCAGAGGCAGTCTCTAGATTTTCAGCGAAGAACACTAGGCCGTCTACAAATCCAAGACATTCAAATTTATATCTTATTTATTTTCATTCTGTGAAATTGCATTTTTCCAGTTAAATAGAATGTTTCCTTTCCTTTAATAACATATATTGCAATGACTTTTAATAATATTTGACGATGTACTTTCCTGGAATAAGCAGTTTATTTTATTGTATGTTGCTAAAAGCGTAAGCCATACTTTCATAATGTGTGTGCACCGGTTACTCTACTAATTCTTACTTCTCTTTACTCTCATTTCATCAACTTCGCTGTAGCTGTCCCCTTTCCCCACCACCACCCACTCACTTTCCTCATCGCTCTTCTACTCTTGTGTCCTTGTTCGTCTTTCAATGCAATTCATTTTATTTTATTTTATTTTATTTTATTTTATTTTATTTTATTTTATTTTATTTTATTTTATTTTAGATTTATTCTACAATATTCCTCCCCCACTTTCCTAGTTTAGTATGATTACCTTGCTGTATATTCCACAACACACAGACGTATTAAAAAGGAAATATCAACGAGCTAGAACAACATAGAGAGGCGGAAGCGCTGCCTGGGTGAAGCTAATAGAACAAACGTCCGCCATGTTTCCT
This sequence comes from Anabrus simplex, assembly GCF_040414725.1. Classification (NCBI taxonomy): domain Eukaryota; kingdom Metazoa; phylum Arthropoda; class Insecta; order Orthoptera; family Tettigoniidae; genus Anabrus; species Anabrus simplex. The sequence continues at coordinate 514,692,511 of NC_090267.1, forward strand.
GTGGTCACACAAGCAAGGGGGCATGGCCCTTAAATGACGAAAAGTGTAGAAAATACGCATTTTAGAATCACTGGGGAAGAATTAAAGACCGTTGCCGAAAGCTTAAAGTATTAAAAATCAGAGACTGAGAATACCGCCACTTCATCACACTGCGGCACGAGGCCAACATCACGATCAGTTGATTGTAGGGTAGTTCGAAATCATCGCACAGTGACATACGAGGAGGCCTCGAAATCGAACCAAGAGCGTTACCCTTCTTGGCTGATGTGGCTAAGCGTAAATTACAATAAAAAAAAGTGGACATAAATATGTATGACAGAAAGCCTTAAAATTATAGGGACCTACAATAGGTTACATCATCATTCTGTTCATAAAACTATTGCATCCTCATGAGTACTTTCCTTCTTTCTTAATCTGTTTATCCTCCAGGGTTGGTTTTTCCCACGGACTCAGCGAGGGATCCCGACTCTACCACCTCAAGGGCAGTGTTCTGGAGCGTGAGACTTTGGGTCGGGAGATACAACTGGGAAGAAGGGCCAGTACATCGCGCAGGCGGCCGCACCTGCTATGCTGAACAGGGGCCTTGTGGGGGGATGGGAAGATAGACAACGAATAGGGAAGGAAGCGACCGTGGCCTTAAGTTAGGTACCATCTCGGCATTTGCCTGGAGGAGAAGTGGGAAAACTCGGAAAATCCTTCAAGGATGGCTGAGGTGGGAGTCGAACCCACCTCTACTCAGTCGACCTCCCGTTCCAGCCCTCGTACCCCTTTTCAAATTTCGTGGCAGCGCCGGGAATCGAACCCGGGCTTTCGGGGGTGGCAGCTATTCACGCTAACCACTACACCACAGAGGCAGCCCATGAGTACTGTACCACTATAATTATTTCATGTCATTATTTATTATAATATAGAGGGCATATCATGTTTATCCCATTAGCATATCATACTGGGATTACTAGCTGAAAGGTAACCTTGAAAGTTGTCCATTATGAAGTGTAGCCTAGTTTTAAATACCAAGGCAACTGACATCTACTATAAAGGCTGCATACATTTCACAAATAGCTGTAAAATACTGTATTTGCCATACTTGGCGTACGTTTGACTGAAACAGGTGACTTTTCGTGGTTACGTTTCCTTGGTGGTGGGCGCTCCATTGTCTTTGTTTGTAAATGTGAATGAAAATTAAATAGGATTGGAACGCCATTTGCCAGTAATCGCCGTTGGCCATTTGTTTCATACATGCATAGATCATAAGCGACTGAATTGAGTGGGATACCATTTACCTCTTTTCGTACTCACAACGCATTGTTCCGTTAATTCATTGTTTTTTAAAGGAAATCTGAAACATAATTCGATAAATAATTACCGTGGCTATCCGTACTTTCACTGTGTAAACAATAAAATGGATTTAATTACAAACAGAAATTACACAAAGGAATCTCGGCTATAATTCAGTAATACTTACTTGAAATACGATATATCCTTGGTTTTATCACTCCGATTAGTACAACCATACGCTGAGCTCACGGCTGGCATTCTTGAGGGCGAGAATCTATCTTTTCACTCCTTAAAACTTAGGAAATTCAATTGGCATGCACGATCTCTCAACATGCTCTCGCGCCAATTAGCTTTGTTTTGACAACCGTTAACATGGCTGCCACTAATCAACTTGCTTCCGCAGGGAGCGCTGATGTCAGGCATACAGCCCCTCTATGTTATTCTAGCTCGGGAAATATCTTACTTTGAGCTAAGATGGCGTCGTCACTTCCCATTCGGAAGGCTAGCGCAGAGAATAACACAATATACCAACGGTGCAGCATTTCCTAGTTCAAAAAAACATCATTCTTATAAAAGTCTTTCCTGTGGAGGGACATGCTCCCTCTTCTGAAGACGCAGAGCAAAACCTCTACGAAAGGCAAAAAAAAAAAAAAAAAAAAAAAAGTGTCTGTTTTCCTTGACCCGGTAAAAACCCAAAAGATCATCATGCTTATCTATACCGGTCGTGAAAGCATCAACATATAATAGCTTCTCAAATTCTTAACACCAGGCGAGTTGGCCGTGTGGCCATAGCTCATTCCACCCAAGACAACAGTATTGCTCTTACAATACACCCCCTCTTAGACACTCATAATTCCTCGTGATTATGGAATATAATGCCCGGCTCCATGGCTAAATGGTTAGCGTGCTGGCCTTTGGTCACAGGGGTCCCGGGTTCGATTCCCGGCAGGGTGGGGAATTTTAACCATCATTGGTTAATTTCGCTGGCACGGGAGCTGGGTGTATATGTCGTCTTCATCATCATCATCATCATCATCATCACTACGATGCGCAGGTCGCCTACGGGCTTCAAATGAAAAGACCTGCACCTGGCGAGCCGAACTTGTCCCGGCACTAAAAGCCAAAAGCCATTTCATTTCATGGAATAAGAGAAATCATCTATTTATTTTTGTGTGTGTGTGTGTGTGTGTGTGTGTGTGTGTGTTTTTTTAATATTCTTTTACTCTACAGCAGTTGTCACTGAAGATTTTGATGCTGTGGTGTGCAGCGATCCATCACGACATGGCTTGTACTGATACAGATCTGTGCTTGGTTTTGTTATTTAGCTTTTGTTTCTTAAGCGCATTTTATATTTGCCACATTTTTACCACTTTTTCACAAGCGCAATTAATTGCTACCATTCTTTTCGTGGGGACGGCACAGTACTACCCGGCGTTGCCTGGGCAAATTTATTAAATGCAATTAACTGCGTCCCCGACCTCGATCCTAGAAACATATCTGTTGTCTATTTTCTTCCAGGTTGCCTTGAACTTCAAATACTGAGGTTTTGTATGAGCAGAAGTTTACCCATCTACCTACAGTGGCGCGTAGCTGTGAGCTTGCGTCCGGGAGTATTCCAACCCCACTGTCGACAGACCTGAAAATGGTTTTCCGTGGTTTCCTATTTTCACACTCGGCTGTACCTTAGTGTAATTAAGGCCACAGCCGCTTCCTTGCCACTCGTAGCCCTTTCCCATCCTATCGTCGTCGTAAGATCTCTCTGTGTCGGTGCGACGTACTGTAAAACAAATTCTAAAAATAAGAACTTCAACTAAGAAGACAACCGAAGCGGGCTTTTTTCTAAAGTTACGTTCAATTAACACGCAATATTGTTGTTTCTAAAAATCTTAACAAGTTCCACTAAATACGCGAAGGTAAAGTTTCTCACATTCTTAATCATTTTTTTTTCCTAAATGTACAAAAGAAAATTTTCCCAAATTCTTAGTAAGTTCCACCGAATATGCAATAGTAAAGTTTCTCACATTGTTATCAATTTTAACAAAGCAGACAACAGTTAAGTTCCCGGAATTCTTGACAAGATATACTAAATATACAATAGGAGTACTCCTAAAAATTAGAATATTGTCAGAAGAGCTTCCTCGATCATAAGCTAAAATGTGCAGCAGTTTATGAAATTCTCGGTCCCCGATATCGAAGACTATAAAAATGCAAAGAAAACGAAATTCCAGGAAGTCCAGAAGCGATGTAGAGGGTGCGGAGAATGCAGGAATGTGGAAGGAGCTCTAATGGAATTTGTATGAGCTTACGTTCCGGGAGAATACCTGTGGGACACACGACGCCGAGTGTTAAAACCGAAATAGAGTCGGTTACCGTCCTTCGAGATTTGGCACACCTGGAGCTAGACACGGATTCCCCTGGCGGCACACCACCACGCCGCAGGAACGCTGCTCTCAAGGCATAATCATTAAAATGATTAATTGTATCAGCGTGAATTGACTTACCTAAGAGAGCGGACAACCGCAGTGTTTCCGTTCACGTATCGAATAATATAGCACTAAAACGGGAACTGTTTGGATTGCTCCAAAGAGATTTCAATTAAACTCAGGTAACAAAACATTTGCAGTAAGATCTGAATGGTCGCCATCCGGTCTGAGTATGGCCGATTGCTCTCCCTGGGAAACTGAGTGCGTGTTCTCATCACATACAACACACACTCGCTCCCATAGGAAGGGCATATGGCGGTAAAACTAGGCCAAATCTATATCGTGTACTTATCACTATAGATTAGGCAAAAAGGGAGGAAGGATGAAGAATGTACAGTAAAATCAACGGTCGTGTATAAAGATACACGGGCCGGGGGCAGTCAAGTTACATAAAAAGAAACTACTTTTACGTCACAAGTATGTGTCCCGGCCACGGCTGCTAACCAGCCATAAGACATATCAACGCATGCACGAGTTTTTGACGGTTTTTGTGGAAAAGGAAACACGAAATGTTCAAGGGAAATACATTTTTATTTATTCAAAATGTTGGCCATCGGCTTCTACACACATCGCCCATCTTTCAGGTAAGTTATGAATACAATGCCAGGAAAACTGCTTGTCTTTTGCGGCAAACCATTCGTCGAGCCAATATCCAACTTCCTCGAAATTGCCGTGCTGATCTGCAAGCGCGTACTCCACTGATGCGAAGAGGTGATAGTCAGATGACGCCAGGTCGGGAGAGTACGGTGGGTGCGGAAGGATGTCCCATCCAAGCGATTTCAAGGTATCTTTCACTGGGTTTGCTGTGTGAGAAGGCGCATTGTCGTGTAACAAAATCACTTTGCCATGTCTTCTGGCATGTATTTTTGCCGTGGTACGCAGAAGTTCTTAACACTGTGGCAACTGCGAACCTTCACACGCTGTATTTAAATTCACAACACATTATACAGTATTTCCACAAAAACGTGTTATACGATAACAATTAAATGAATAAATTCCACGAGCAGTATTACGTCTACTGAATTTACATTACTCACGATGTGAAGATACCAAACCTAACCTAAACTATGAGATCTCATTCTGTTTACGTAAATCCTGATGTCATAAATTTAAATAAAAAACATGCAATACACTTACATATAAAGTTCTGTTTTTCAACAGTCGCAAATATCCAAAGAATTATCCCAATCCTTATGAATTACATTCACAAGTACAAAGCTCGTCTCAATTGATCAGCTGATGGGCTTGGCGCGCTTTCTACAGTACGGCCTGTAGATTACGACGGCAGTGCTTCCGTCCATCTACTTTCTTCTGTTCAAACTGCGATTAATCACAATTATGTCAGAATAAAACACATCATGGAACGCATAAAGAAATTTAAAAAATAGTTCATATAAATATATGATTCTTCAGGAATAATTTCGATGCACTCACTTACTAACCTCGTACAAGACTGAATTATGTGTAGATTGCTATTTAACACGCGTGGCACTGAGTTCACCACTGCTTATCACTGGAAAGCGAATCCTGCCAATTGACTTCTGACAATTCGGTGTAGCACAGTATCCAGTTTTCCTTAAAAAATAAAATATATCTCACATTATCACTTCGGGCTCCCCCACATCATAACTATGCTTGAGACTCACCGCAAAGGATTGTGGTAGCGTGACCAGACCTTCCTAGACTGACCTTTCGTTTACCTGTGTGACCGGGCGAATGACAAGGCGTATTAGCGCAGTCATAGTAGACGGCGATGGACGAACGAACTGACGAATGTGTCAAATTCATCGCCCTGTAGGTGGGGGCGGTAGAATTACACCCACGGTATCCCCTGCCTGTCGTAAGAGGCGACTAAAAGGGCCTCAGAGGCTCTGAACTTTGGAGCGCGGTGTGGCGCCCAGGGGGCCCTTAGCTGAGTCCTGGCATTGCTTCCACCTACTTATGCCAGGCTTCTCACTTTCATATATCCTATCCGACCTCCCTTGGTCAACTCTTGTTCTTTTCCGACCCCGACGCTATTAGGTTTGCGACGGCTAGGGAGTCTTTCATTTTCACGCCCTTCATGGCACTTGTCTTTCTTTGGCCGATACCTTCATTTTTCGAAGTGTTGATCCCTTCTAGTGTTTTTCTCTGATTAGTGTTATATAGAGGATGGTTGCCTAGTTGTACTTCCTCTTAAAACAACAATCACCGTCACCACCTGTCAAATTCATGTGCTGCGTACTGTTCGCTGGCGCCATCTCTTAGTGAACTTACGTATACACCTGGTGGCCTGCACGGTTGTAAGGTAGCATTGTCTGACCCACCGAGCACAGATGGTCTGATCATCCACGCATACCTTACATCAAATAGTTTACAGAGACAATAGCGGAAAGCAGGGGTGCCAGCGACTGTGGCTCACTCTGGTGGCTCGAAAGCAGGGTTAAATACTTGTGCCAGCGACTGTGGCTCACTCTGGTGGCTCGAAAGCAGGCTTAAATACTTGTGACTGCGACTGTGGCTCACTCTGGTGGCTCGAAGTGCACACAACAACCGGGCTAGAACAGCTCCGAAGTAATACAATGTTAATTGTGAATCATACTGAATTATGTTATGGAAAAATGGCTCATAGAGGCAGTATTTTCGCTACATATGGTTGTAATAATTACAAACAGTAAAATGTGTCAAAGTCTTTCTACCGATTTCCAAACAATAAAACCCCAATTCAAACCTTTTATACTTGAAAATCTGTTCCATGATTCCTTTAAAACTCAAAAGCAATACATTTTCGAATACAAATGTTATGGCCGGTTTCTGGTACAATACAGTTACCTGTGAGTTACCTAAATGCGCTTGTAAAGTTAACAGCGCAGTTAAAGTTAATGAGTTTCCAGAAACTTAAATCCAGATTTATAAACCCTGGTAATAAACAATACAGTTATCATCATGTTTAGTACCTCTCGTCCTCCAACAGATGTCTCTACACAAATGTTTTTAGGGTTATTTTGGTAATATCCAGTTACTTTTACTAGCAGAAATTTTCTACAATGAAAAATAGTTGGCAAATATGTACACAGCCATATCAATCAATGTGATTCAACACGTAATAATCTCTCATAATATGAATATATGTACAACATAATAATGCAAAGATATATTTTCCCTTCTTTCTTATTCACAGTACGCAGACATCGTCTTAAATTTCACCTTGATTGCTGTCGTCAGTAAAATTATAAAATACACAGCAATTACCAAACATATCACTTCCAACTGAACCAGAACACAAGCGTAAACAAAAATAATCACAAATGAAAACGTGTAGCACACTTTGCAACATATCATTCCGGCATTGAAGTTCTGCACTTGTTCTCGCTGCAATTGTTGCAGATTTTTTAGTAGACTGCAAACAAACCGAAAAATCTTACTTAGAACACGCATATACTGTTTTTCTCTTCATGTACGGCAAGATTGCCGTTTCTTCAGTTCTTTACTTTCCAACAAGCTCCATAACGCATGCGTTCGATTTATTTCAGACTAGCTGATGTACCCGTGCTTCGCTACGGGATTCTCAGAAAGACTGACTTTGTGGTTTTCCTAACTGAAATCAACATAGGTCATTACAAAAACGTAAGTATGAATGTAGCGATTAAAAGCAATGCTATCATATAAAATACTCGATCAAATGGAAAGCCGCACGTTTTATCACTTTTAACGAACAGTGCTGCGGTTAGATTGCGGTGCCAATCTGATAGTCCAAAGTTCCAGAGCTGGGATGACCAGGTCGCAGATTGCCATGAACACTCATCTTCCATTTTTCCGCTAAACATGCACACTGTTCATTCCAATCAGTGCCTCAAAGTAGGGATTGAATAGCCCAAATGCTATGATGATCCAGTGTGTTACGTACCAGTAGTATCAGAAAATTTATAAACCAGAGGAATGGCATGCTAAAGAAGAACGTCATCTAAGTCCCCAGTTACTTCCCATCAATATTCAGGCAGGCTGTTACACTCTGTACGACTGGGCGAGTTGACCGTGTGGTTAGCGGTGCGCAGCTGTGAGCTTGCATCCGAGAGATAGTGCATTCGAACCCCATTGTCGGCAGCACTGAAGATGGTATTCCATGGTTTCCCACTTTCACACCAGTCAAATGCTGGGCCTGTACCTTAATTAAGGCCTAAGGCACTCCTAGCCCTTTCCTATCCCTACGTCGTCATAAAACCTATCTATGTCGGTGCAACGTAAATCAAATAAAAAATACTATGTACGCAGCAGTAATCCTATCTACCGGAGATGAGGGGCAACAGAAGCCACAAAGCACATCACGACAAACAATGGTCAATGTAATGTTATTGTTGATCATTGTTATGAGCTTTCTATATTGTAGGCCTACACATTTAGTTTTCTTTCGACTCTGTCATTTGTAAAATATTTTATACCGTAAACTGTAGTTTCTTATTCTCCGACTTTACATACCGATTTTCATTAAATACTGCTTACCCAATTACTTGTTACTCGGCGCTGATATGGACTTACTGTAGTAACAAAACTCCAAATTCATGAATATATTTGTGATCATAGCCAGTACGGTAACAATGTATAAGACATGAATAATAGGAAATTTAATACTGTATAACCTTAGTTATGTAGCATTCATCGATTACACCTCTAATAAGAAATATTTGAGAATTACATTTTAGGCCTTCCCCTAAACTACCATTTCACTCAGCGTGAATAAAATAATTTACAGCCTAGACCAGGGCCATCCAGCCATTGCGCTCCGAGAGCGCGCCCGCGCCCGGGGAGCACTGGGCAGTCAGACTAGCGCTCCTTCCCCTACCACCACTATAGTGTGGCAGCGAGGAGACCTGAGACATACGATGTACGGACCGCACTGACCAGATGCGTACGTACAGCCGTGCGTCCGACGGCTTTTGTGGGTTTGTTGACATCATATTGATAGGGCTGTTTTGCCGTAAAAATATACAGCATCTACAAATCGAAAGGTACTCCGATGTACGGAATATGCAGGAAACGAAATCAAGTGCTAAGTAAAGAATACATTAATGTGATTTATTCAAAACTGAAATTTGAACATATCTGAGAGGAAAATTCAACAACGTGACTTTTGGTCAGTCGTTTTCACGAGCTTTTACTTTTGGAGCAAACAGTCATCTCCAAATTGAGTAGGCCTACAATATTTCTGGACACAGCTATTCTTAAACAATTGCGCAAGTTTCTATCGCTTATCGTTGCACGATGTTTACTTTTGGTAAACTTAAGAACCGAAAAGAAACACTCACAAATGAACGTTGAGCCGATCATTGACAGAACTTTACATGCATGTTTATACATCTTGCGGAAAGCCGCTGCAAAATTCTTCTAAACTTCATGACATTAGAAAGCTGTCTTTAAGACGAACATTGCACTGCAGTTTAAGCAACTCTAATTGAAATAGCTGTGGAGCACTGTCTGCACTAAGAGAAAATGGTCGAAGAAATACATCTAACACCGCTTGGAGTTCTGTATTCTGAAAATCTATTTTTAAACTTTTCTTGTAGTTGGCGAATTACCTGCAAATACTCATCCAAATAGACACCGTATTTCACTGTTTCAAGCAATGAAAAATGTCCTGTGTTCCTTGCACGCAACTGGTTTTCCCATAAAATCAATTTTCTTTCGAACGCTTAAATTTTTTCCACCGAATCGGAGACAATGTGCTTTTCGCCCTGAAGCGAAATGTTCAAAGTATTCAGATGGGCAGTAAAGTCACTTCAAGGGGCCAAGTCCGCCACCCACTTAAGATCGCGCAAAAGAACTTCGAGCCACCCTTTCATGTCATAACAGGTATCTATTGCATTCCGCAAGCAAAAAACTCGATGAGGCACTTCGCGTTGCTCAGCCATCTTACTTCTGCATGGTGCGGGATATCCGGATACTCCGGTTCGATGTCATCCAAGAACTCTGATTTTTTTTCTGTTGCTACTTGCTTTACGTCGCGCCGACACAGATAGGTCTTATGGCGACGATGGGACAAGAAAGGCCCGGGAATTGGAAGGAAGCGGTCGTGGCCTTAATTAAGGTACAACCCCGGCATTTGCCTGGTGTGAAAATGGGGAAACCACAAGATCCATCTTCAGGCCTGCCGACAGTGGGGTTCGAACCCATTGTCTCGCGATTGCGAGCTCACAGCTGCGCGCCCCTAACCGCACGGACAACTCGCCCGGTGCTCTTTGAATTGACGGTGCGTGAGTTCATGGGAGCGAAGAAAATTTACCATTCGCACAACTGTTCCCATTATGTCTTTAAGCTCGGCGACTTTTGCACAGATTGCCTCCTGGTGTATAAAGCACTGGATCGCCACCATTAGGGTACTACCGCTCTCAGCCATGTTTAATTTTACATAGCCGAGGAACCCCGTGCGTAGACCACGTAAAGCAGGAGCTCCATCCGTCGTTACACTCGTCAACCTATCCCATTTTAATTCCATTGACTCAAAAACACCCTCCACTGCTTGGAAAATATCGAAACCGGTAGTGGTGTCTTCGAGAGATACCAAGTCTAGGAAATCCTCGGTGACCCGAAGATCGTCATCTACCCCTCGAATGAAAATAACGAGCTGAGCTTTGTCCGCAATGTCAGTTGATTCGTCGAGGGCGATGGAAAAGGATACAAAATTTGCTGCCTTCGCCATTAATTGCTGTTCCATATCAACGGCCATATCGTCTATTCTGCGAGCCACAGTTTGAGGAGAAGAGAGATTTTATCAAATTTCTCAACTAGCTCCATAGGACAAATACATGCCGCCGCATCTATTAGGCACTCCTTGATTACATTCCCTTCCGTGAAGGGCTTCCCAGCTTTGGCAATTCGCGGCGAACATTTGTAGCTTGTTCGTAAAATGGGTCCACCAACCTCACTCTCCTCAATCATCTGTCAGACAAAATTACGGCAAGTCACAATTTTAGTATTCTTCAGATAATTCAATCATTTCTTCTTTCCCGTTTATAAACAAGCATTTAAAAATTAAAACAATAATATTTACAAAACAATGCTGCTTGAAATTTTCTTTCAATTCTTCCAACTTCGATTGGCGACTGGCGTCTGTCAAATCACCATAATCATCCCCGTGGTTGGCACTGTAGTGCCGTTCCAAATTGTGCTTTTTTAACACATTAAATCTCGGTGGCACACTAAAAATTTGGCACGCCCTTATAAGCTGTACAGAAAAATGAAATTTTCCATCCTGCTTTAAAGGCTGCTGCGTCACCACTCCTTTTTTGTATGATGTTCAGTCATGACAACTGCGAAACTGATTTAGTTATTTAGTTACACGGTGTCAACAAAGCACATTGGACTAGAATACAGTGACACTATATGTATAGAGTCACTGTAGACTAGACTACGACTGATGGATCGACTGCTCTCTTCGGCGCGGCGGGCAGACCGCTCTCTCAACCAGCCAAGCTTCTCCCACCACTACCTTCCCCAAAGCGCTCGGAGCACTGGCTTGGAGCGCGGCCAGAGCGCTAGCGCTCTGGGAGCGCTGTTTGGATGGCCCTGGCCTAGACTATAGCGACTTATTTCCTGACTTTGCATACCGATTTTCGTCACGATAGGACTACTAATAACAACAATATTTGAGAATTAAATTTTAGGCCTTCCCCTAAACTACCATTTTTCTCAGCGTGAATACAATCATTGACAGCCTAGATTGCAGCAATTTATTCCCCAACTTTGCATACCCATTTTCTTTAAAATACGACCACTAATAGCATAAATAGTTGAGAATTCAATTTTAGGCCTTCCCCTAAACTGCCATTTCAGTCAGCGTGAGTAAAATGTTTTATAGCCTAGATTGTAGAGGCTCATCCCCCAACTTCACATACCGATTTTCATTAGACCACTAATAGCATAAATAGCTGAGAATTCAATTTTAGGCCTTCCCCTAAACTACCATTTCACTCCGCGCGAGTAAAATCATTTATAGCCTAGATTGTAGAGGCTCATACCCTGACTTCACATACTGATTTTCAATAAATTCTCTTCAACCGTTTTCTCGTGATGCGTGTACATACATACATACAGACAGACAGACAGACAGACAGACAGACAGACAGACAGACAGACAGACAGACAGACAGACAGACAGACAGACAGACAGACAGACAGACAGACAGACAGACAGACAGAAATTACGGAAAAGTAAAAAGTGCATTTTCTTGTTACTATGGACATGACTGATACAGAAATACCATTATTTTCAAATTCTGAGCAATGTACAGACAAAACTCTTATTTTATATATATAGATATACCAAGGTTTAGCCATATTTCTCCCGCATTTTCTAGGCTTTCATGGCTACGCTTAAGAGAGCGACGAAATTTACACACTCTTTCCCTGTTACATCGTATACTGAACCTTAACACACCTGAATATCTTGCCACACAATTCCATTACCTAGCATCACCTTCTAGTATTCCTACCAGATCATCATCCACCGCAGTACTAAGCATTCCCATTCACCGCTCAACTGGCTACAGTAGATCATTTATAGTCGCCGCCAGCCGAATTTGGAATTCCCTACCTGCTGAAATTAGGAGCGTGTCAAACCACCTCCGCTTTAAGAAACTCTGTCAAACCTGGTTAATAAATAATAATGATTTCTTATAACATAGTAGGATTAGATCATAGCTAAGTATTACATTAATTAAAACATTTAATTGCTACCTTAAGATATTAAACAGTAGATAATTTAGTGTATATTTAACTCTTCATGTAGGTGTATGTATAGTCGGACAGAATAGCAGGCGTCATAGCCTGAGTCCCGCCATATAAAACAAGACAATAAATAAATAAATTAATTAATTAAAAAAATACCGCGGCGCTGAGTCTTACGTGCAAAATGTTCCTCGTATGTCTCGGAAACTCGTTCACTTATCATTCTTCTTTGACATGTAATTTGACCTGATCAGATACCAAACCCTTTAAAACAAATTAAAATTCCATTTTTTCCGGGCTTCCATGGCACAATTTCAACAACACGAGAGCATTCATTACAAACTGCTATCGCCAATAGCCAAAAGAAAGTAGCGATATCACTAAATGTACTCCTCGAACTGAGAATTTGTAGTTCTTAATAACTGCACCGGAATAGTAATTTACTTACACTGACCACGCAACATGCATTGACAAACATACTCTCGTAATTGCTGACGTGAAGTCCACTTTGAGAATTTCAATCGAACGTAGCGAGCTAACTCTGACTCAGGGTGTGAAGTGTGTTGACACAGATAAGAAGGTAACATAAACTACAGCTCCCTGCAAGATTTTTAATTAAATAAGTCCAGATGTTTTTGGGAGTTTATGAGACCTCACGCCACCGGTTAAAGGATATAATAACGTTAAGAAAGCAATGAAAATTCTATATTTATTATTAAGCAGGCTTATATTAAATGCATACCGGTACCTAAGATATTTATTATTTAGTACAAATTTAAATATTAATGGTAAATACTCCATAATTTGAGACTCGGTGTTCGCTAACTGTCGGTGGGACCCGAGTTGACGCCGTATAGGCGACCTGCGTGTCTACGAGAATGGGGCCCTTCCTGTGATGAATTCTAATGCTGAGGACGGCACACACACCCAGCCCCCGGGCCATTGGAATTAACCAGTGAAAGTTAAAATCCCCGACCCGGCCGGGAATCGAACCCGGGACCTTCTGGACCAAAGGCCAGCACGCTAACCATTTAGCCATGGGGCGGGACTAAACTCGTGTCCTCAGCCCGAGGTGGTGCAGCTCTTTTTAGGCACACCCCCATTGGAGGTGAGCTGCATGAACCTTTTCAACCACAAACCAGCCCACCTGCCATTCTTAAATTTCTGGCGAGGACGGCAGCTAATAATACTAACCGTTACGCTTCGGAGGCGGACGATGCGACTCATGATTCAAAGCCTGACGAAAGAGATCTTAACATGATAGCTACACAGCCTGATGAAAACCCGTTTGATTAGAGTTCTATTTTACCTGACGATTCATTTCCCGTATTGGGAGATACATCTACAGTAGAGGCAGCATGCTCCGAGGAGATTGTAACCTCTAAACAGCCGGGACAGATGACACCATACAAGTGGAATCAGTGACTAAAGCCAGTGAAAACCTTGAAGTAAACGTACTGACCGAAATACTGTCGACTCGAGCACACCCAAGCACGTTAAAACTACAATGATGACTGTAAATATACTCTAACCAGTTCATTATCGCTTACTAATGTTTATGAAACTAAATACCTTGTACGACACGGTATGGAGTGGCGCCTCATATCGCTATTTGTTGGAATCACTTCTAACATAGAGGTAACTACAGCACTAGCTGCAGTTACCAGTCGTTGCGCAGATAACTGTGAAGAAGCCGATGACTGTTGTTTCGGAAACTCATTTTAAACCAAACGTATCACCATGTTAAGTCACTGATAACTACGCATCTACAAATACAGATAATTGTCATTCCAGAAACCGGCCATGAGTGTTGTTGGTATGTGTGACAATTGCTATTTCTTGTTGGTCCATAGAAGCCTTTGTAAATAAAAGAAACGGTTCCTATGCACATCAACAGAAAAAGAAAAACATATCACATTACATAAAGTAACACATATATTATTTTATGTTAATGTGCATGAGGATCTACATAAGATAGTATTTATATCATTATGACATTTTCATAGTTGTCACTGTACCAACACCACCTAGATTTGACTGTACATACGTAATCTCTACATACAAATATAAAAAGAAGGTTTGCCTAAGTGAATTTAATATAAATATGCCGGACGGAATAACCGCGCGTGTTAACGCGCTATGGCTATTCGGGAGACGCGTGGGTTCGAACCCAATCGGCGGATGTCCTGAAGGTGGTTTTCTGTGGTTTCCCATTTCCACACCAGGCAAATGCTAGGACTGTACCTTAATTAAGACCACGGTCGCTTCCTTCCAACTCCTAGCCCTTTCCTATACCACCGTCGCCGTAAGACCTATTTGTGTAGGTGCGACGTAAAGCAAATTCTTAATTTTTTTTTTTTTTTTAATCCTTACCCAATTGCGTTCACCCTTCATTAGCCCCTTAACTGAGGTTCGCGTCAGGAAGGCCATATAGCCGTAAAAGACAAGCCTCACCTCATCCTCGAACGTGACTAAAGGGTGGTTGCATGGCCTAAGTTCTATGTAAATTGTTACAGTAATTTTTCATGTCTAAACTTCAATTTGCAGAAGATAACATATCTAGGTCGACAGAAGGCCAAGCTTATTTGAATACTTAGTTGTCACTTTTCATGGCTTATCTGACAGTATCACATACAAGTGTAAGTGGCTTTGGTCTACTTGCAGGCCTAAAATGGACGTCATTTTTTATGCATTATCTCGTGACTAATTTAGGCCTTCTCCTAAGCTACCATTTCACTTAGCTTGAATAAAATTATGTATAGCCTAAAGTGTAGTGTCTCATTCCCCGACTTTACAGACACACAGATGGGAAATGAAAAATTGGATTTCCTTCTTACTGTGGACACGGCGGATACATAAATACATATATTTTCTTTTAATTCTGAGCAATCGATAGACAACACACTTATTTTATACATATGTATATAGATTATTAACGTTTGATTTCCATCTACAATAACCTATTCCTCAATAGTTACATAACAAGAGGAAGTAATCAAAGGTCCGTGCAGGCCATGCCATGCAATGTCAACCCGGAAGCAAATAGTTGACAACACAATCAATACACAGAACTTTTTTAGAAGTTGTTTTACGTCGCACCGACTCAGGTAGGTCTTATGGTGACGATGGGACAGGAAAGGGCTAGGAGTGGGAAGGAAGCGGCCGTGGCCTTAATGAACTACAGCATGGTGTGAAAATGGGAAATCACGGAAAATCATCTTCAGGGGTGCCGACATTGGGGTTCGAACCCACTATCCACCGAATACTGGATACTGGGCGCACTTAAGCGACTGCGGCTATCGAGCTCGGTTCCAGCAAAACCCTTCATGGTTAAATATACATTCAATATTCAAGTGTTGTGGTATACTTTAGGCAGCCTATCACTGTAGGAAGTACAAATTAATGAATTACTCATAAGACCACTAATAACAGATATATGAGCATATAAATTTAGGCCTTTCCCTAAGCTATCATTTCTCTCAGCTTGAATACAATTACGTATAGCCCAACGTGTAGTGTCTTATTTCACGACTTTCCAGACAAACGGCCGGCCCCGTGGTGTAGGGGTAGCGTGCCTGCCTCTTACCCTGGGGCCCCGGATTCGATTCCCGGCCACGTCAGGGATTTTTACCTGGACCTGAGGGCTGGTTCGAGGTCCACTCAGCCTACGTGATTAGAATGGAGCAGCTATCTGACGGTGAGATAGCGGCCCCGGTCTCGAAAGCTAAGAATAACGGCCGAGAGGATTCGTCGTTTTGACCACACGACAACTCGTAATCTGCAGGCCTTCGGGCTGAGCAGCGGTCGCTTGGTAGGCCAAGGCCCTTCAAGGAGTGTAGTGCCATGGGGTTTGGTTTTTTTCAAACAGACAGACAGACGGTAAGTTAAAAATGCATTTCATGCTTACTGTGGACAAGACGAATACACAAACAGGTTTTTTTTTTTAAATTCTGAACAATGTACAAACAAAACTCTTATTTTATACAGATATACATTATTAACGCTTGATTTCCGTCCACAATAAACTAGCACTCAATAGTTATGTAACAAGAGGAAGGAATGGCCGGTCCATGTAATGTCAACCTGGAAATGACCGCTTACAACACAATCAATATACAGAACTGTGAGTCCATTACCTACTTGCATGACTGGAAGAGATCGAGATAACGAGGACATTCATGGTTCGATATTTAAGATTGCATTTTAGGCTTCAGGAGTTTATTGTACACGGTGAGTGTTAGCTGCAGACAACGGAAGGCCTCCTACTTTTGATCTGAACAATCCCAAGAACCGCTGTTTCCAAATTCCACCACTAGGAGCGATAAACTCGAAACAGCGGAATGTGATATTAAAAAAGCGGATTTGCGTTATTGCTGTGAGAGAGAGCAAATTATTCCGAAATGAGACATCGAACGAAACGGAAGACAAACGAGCAAACCGAGGCTACAAGTTCTCTGTAATATCTCGGCGACAGCGAAGCAACCGAGTTTCAGGTGTTAGGCTAACAACAGGGATCAGTGGTAGAGTGACGGCCTGAGGTTCAAACCCGGCAGGGGTAGTCAGATGTTTGAAGAGCACTCCAAGTCGTACGATGTCGGCATGTAAAAGATCTCTGCTGACACATTTGGTGTTAACCCGATCAACTTCATTACAACTCACAAGAGAGATTCCGTTTACTCTGCCATGTAGTTGGCCTGGAGTAAAAAGAACGTCGAAGTTGACGAGCAGATGGCGTCAAATTGAAATGCTTGCATACAGTAGATGAGGCCATACGATTATTATTATTATTATTATTATTATTATTATTATTATTATTATTATTATTATTATTATTATTTTAGTAGGTAAGAAATCCAAGAGAAATGAATGTCAGATTGGTGATACAAAGCTGGAACAAGCAGATAATGTCAAGTATTTAGGATGTGTGTTTTCCCAGGCTGGTAACATAGTAAGTGAGATTGAATCACGGTGCAGTAAAGCTAATGCAGTGAGCTCTCAGTTGCGATGAGCAGTACTCTGTAAGACAGTAAATGGCTTCCTCCAGAAGACCAACTTTGCTTTACGGGAGTGAAAGCTGGGTGGATGCAGGATATCTTATTCATAAGTTAGACGTAACAGATATGAAAGTAGCGAGAATGACCGCTGGCATAGATAGGTGGGAACAACGGCAGGAGGGTTCTAGAAATGAGGTGATAAAGTTAGGAATGAACTCGATGGATGAAGCTATACGCATAAACCGGCTTCGGTGGTGGGGTCATGTGAGGCGAATGGAGGAGGATTGGTTACCTAGGAGAATAATGGACTGTTATGGAGGGCAAGAGAAGTAGAGGGAAACCAAGACGACGATGGTTAGACTCAGTTTCTAACGATTTAAAAGGTACAGAACTAAATGAGGCCACAGAACTAGTTACAAATAGAGAATTGTGGCGGCGTTTAATAAATTCACAGAGACTTGCAGACTGAACGCTGAAAGGCATAATGGTCTATAATGAAAATGTATTTATGTTATTTTAACCTACCAACGAAGTTAAACTAAAAGAAAAAATAGCTCAGACTAGAGCTTCAACTGTGTGCACACAAAAATAAGTATCACGTCAACATTTTCCTGAACGCAGAATAAAGATACCGGAACAAGAAAGGGAAGGGGTTGCAGGATCCTTCTCTCCAACCTTACAAGATAACCCTTGGGTTTCGAAGGAAACACGCGCTGACCACTGGAGTTTGTGAAGAGACGTTCTCATTTGTACAAATCCGGTCCTACCAACGGGGGAGCAGAGTATTGATTTTTTTATCGAGCTGTCAGCTATCCCACGTGAACCACTGAGAGTAGTCAAGGTCGCCCAGATCTGAATTACGCATGTCCAAGTCTTCAAATGAAAGGTACTTTCGAGAATTGTAATGGCCTATCAGGTGCAAGACGACGGCCAATTACGAACCACTGTGGTGACACGTCCTCATTGTGAAGTGCTAAAATACCCCAGTTTCCAGAAGACTCTTTCTCTGATTCTCGTACTGTTACTTACGGATTTTTCTCACGCTCTTACTTACGACGCAAATACTCCGTCATTGGAATTAAAATATTTTTATTCGGCAGTGCAAATCAACTACCTTCAGTAACACCTTAGTCAACGAGTCTGGCAGAGTTACGTGTCATTCATCTTTAAAACTCATCGTGTGTGTATGCAGAATATCTTCTAAAATTGCTTGTTAGTTTCAGCTTCTACTGTGTTAGAAGAAAGAAGATCGCCACGTGCTTGTTCGAGTGCGTCAAGATGTTTCTACACTTTGAAGAGAAGACCTACCACGACTCTGCATTGAACATCACGGCTACAATGGTGTGTTAAAATGTAGGTGACTTCTGACACGGGGAGATAGCGACGGGAGCAGATAATCCACTACATGTAATCCAGAGATTCCAGGTCACCGGCAGAGATCCAGTTTTATCATTGATTTAAGTACGATTTTTATAATGTTTATCTGTTCATCTTTGTAGAAATAATGCTTACTTATTCATTAGTGGTGGCATTTCTTCTAGTCTTGCAGTAGTCTTGAATATTTTCATCCTTCTTTCACATGGGATATGGTAGTATTGTCATGTGTGTGAGAGTGATTATTGGTCTCTATTAGAATAGCTAGAACGTGCGTGTGTCTTTATTCTAACAGTCCCATTTAATAGTCTAGTGTGATTTAAAAATCATTGTCCTCACCGATAATTAATAATTTAATTGGATTTTTTCGGAAGCCGTGTGGGACAGATTTACGGCATGTTTGTTACGCCAGATTTCTATATAACATTTCTTCTTGTATGATTTTAAGGCGTGTTAGTGTCATCTGGCATATTGTCGAACCCTAGTTACGCGAATTTGAGATCTAGCACATATAATAATAATAATAATAATAATAATAATAATAATAATAATAATAATAATAATAATAATAAATTTTCACTTCGGGTTAAAGAACGAATACGGGTCATGAGTTAAATATTGCTTGATCTTGTGTGTAAGATGTTAATGTGTGCTGAATCAGGCTGAATATGAGCCTGGAATATGGCAGAATCTTGACGGATCATTTAGTGTATTTTATTGACTTGTGGATTCATTTATTGAATTTATTTGAAGAATACGTGTGGGATAAGACGTAATTTCTTCCAGTGTGAGCACGTGTTAATTGATGAACATCGAGTTGAGTAATAATAATGTCGTGACTCATGGACCATGAAAGCGAATGCTAATATTTGACCTGTACCATGTGCGTTTCTGTAGACAATTTTTCCAGCTATCAACCGCCAATATTATCGTGGCCAACGTTTTAAAATTTTATCATCTTTGACCAAGTGATCATCCAGACTTCATCACATTTCCGAGAGACGTGAATGGATTTCTTTTACCCGATACCGTAATCGAGAGAATTCAGATGCCTAGGATAAAAGTCGAAATATAATATTCAAAGTCTAGAATTCGTTGTAAATAATGTAAATAATTCCCGTGTGCCGTAGTGTGAATGCTGTGTGTGTGGTAGTAATTTCAGTGAATTGTGATGTTCTTTGACTGTGGTTGTGACCCGGCCACGTGTTCGTTACGTTGGGCCCTGGTTATCAGCATCGCTGTTTGAGTTGATTTAACTTTTTGAGAGTTGAACCTTTAGTAAATTTTATTTTGCAATTAATTTGAGAAAAGTTCAGAATATCATACAGTAATGAATAAGAAAGAATTATTTCAGTGGACGAGACTCACTATTATTGTAAAGCTTACAATGCTAAAAATCCTCAGGACGTCAGATGTTAAAGCTTTACATCATGTTTTGTTCAATTGAATATTAAAGAAAGTTTCATAGTAATAATTACTATACAAGCACCATTTTGTGAAATTAAGTCTCTGAGTAATGTTTCCGATAAAAAAATGTTTATTTTTCCAATTTAATGGATATCACGTTAATTCAGTTCTCTAAAGGAGTAAAGTTTTCATTTTAGGAAATGAATGTTAACACAAGTGGATCTGATATTTTAGACGCTTATAACTAGCATGAGATAGACAGCTTTTGAGACTGAATTATTTTCAACTTGTAAATATTAACGACATTGCGAGAGGAGATCTTCCCATAGAAAGTTTACTTTTTTCTTGTGTTTCGTTAGAAGTAGGCTAATATCCATCTGTATATTTGCAGAATTATTGACGTCAAAGCTATTTGGAGAAATTAAATGCTGTATTCGAATGAACCGGCCGAGAAGAACCTACAATTTGATTTTCCGTCAAGATTTGTTTTAATTTAATTTGTTATTGTTTAAGTGCTAGTTGATAATAAATGTCAGAAACCTGTTGTTTGATAGTTTTGTATTATTGTCGCTAGTCCTCGTCTCTTTCCCTGCCCTCAAAATAAGCAAAGCCAGACTGTCGTTCTACGGCTGAGCATGCCCGGTAAAAAGGGGACACTACTGTAATGTTAAACGAACACTTAGGGTTGGTTTACACGGGTAGAGTAGCGAGGCGAGTAGAGTGGATAGTAGAGCTACTAGCATCGTGTAAATGACCGGAATAGTAGCAAGTACAGTAGAGTAGTTAGTAGGTAGGCAGTAGAGTAGAGTGGGTTTCCGCTGCGGTAAAGTAACTCTACCACTATCCTTCCCCCTCCACCGGAACCGAGCTCCGAGAGCTGGCGGAGAAGTCCGAGGACGCTCGATTTTTCAGCTGGCGCGTCATTCGACTGCTGTATTTGCATGTGTGTGCAGACGGTGGTATTACGTTGAACGTTTATTTGGCGGCAAAATGAAGTGGACGGAAGAAGAAACTTGCAAATTTGTGGAGCTCTACAGCGAAAAAGAATGTTTGTGGAACATAAACAGCGTTACTTACAGAAATAAGAATATGTGACGGGCGGCGGAAGAGGACTTGATTGCGAAAATGGGTAAAGAGGGTTTTGGGTTAAGGGAACTGAAACAGAAAATAAAAAATTTACGATTTACATACAATCAAGAACTCATGAAAATACGAAGATCCAAGAAGTCTGGAGTCTACACTCGAACATGCAACATAAAATATAAACAAGTGTCAGCTGGATTTTCACTTAATATGAAGATTTCTCAAGTTTCAATGTTACACAGCGTGTTCATCATGTGTCTCGACATGTTTAAGTCAGGCAATACAATGGTGCAGGACTGTGTACATTAATCATATTAATAACATACATAGGGATCTTCTACATATCACTTGCCACTGCCGTTAATTTTCAGCAATAACAGTAATTTCCCCAACAAATTGAATAGTTCCCATATGTTGTTTGGAATATCCAAAATAATTATTGTTTACAGTACAGTGTCAGATCTAGAAGCTTAAGCTCTACACCTGGGCCGTACAAGCAACGAACAAAAACAAATTAAATAGATCAATAATTGGGATATTTATGGCGAAGAAGCTACTGCAAATTAGGCCTACGCCAGCGTAATTTACAGTGTACTTATGGCCGGTTACATCTCAAAACTCACGTGCGAAAATTAGTAGCAAATGGTATCAAAACTCACGACTGCAAACTAATAGCTAAATTAATATTCCAATGAGTCTCAAAATTCACGACTCCGGATAGCAGGTGCCTGCGATGACGGCAGGAGGGGTGAGGTGCGCGGTGACTCACTCACCAGGCCACAATACCATTAACATTAAATTTATATCAAAAGGAAAAATACGTTATATTACCTTTAAGACCACAGAAAAATGTTTTGATGATAATAATAATAATAATAATAATAATAATAATAATAATAATAATAATAATAATAATAATAATAATAATATTGCATCCGGGAGATAGTAGGTTCGAATCCCACTATCGGCAGCCCTGAAGATGGTTTTCCGTGGTTTCCCATTTTCACACCAGGAAAATGCTGGGGCTGTACTTTAATTAAGGCCACGGCCGCTTCCTTCCCACTCCTAGGCCTTTCCTATTCCATCGTCGCCATAAGACCTATCTGTGTCGGTGCGACGTAAAGCCCCTAGCGAATAATAATAATAATAATAATAATAATAATAATAACCTCTGTGTCATTCACCGACCATTATTTTCCCCTGTGTGTTGGGGTGGCAGAGTATAGCTGAGACGGTCAACCCGTACCCGGCGGCATTCAAACAGTTCGGCAAACGTTTGATCCCCCTGGGGGGTAATTTATGACGGCAGTGGGCTTTAAAACGGAAGTTCGCATTCCCCTTCAGAAATCCTCACATCTCTGTTGCCAATGCACCTCTTGTTAAATAGTCGTCAGTCTCTTTTCAGCTAAGACAATTCACACTTGCTTTGTTCGCTGTTTGAAAGTTTTTGGATTATTTCTTTGCTTCGTTAATTAATATTCGTGAAGTGTGTTGCTTTTCACTTCGTTTCATGCAGTAATGTGGAGGCCGTGGGAATCACACCTGGAAATTATCGCATCAGAAAATCCTGAATTAAATCTGCCAGTGCAGGCAAACGATCCGCAACCGAGCACCGGTAACAGTGATATTCGACCGAGTAGTACTGGTTCCGTGTCCGCGAGTGATACTCAGCCGGGTAGCAGTGGTTCCGCGCCCGCGAGTGATATTCAGCCGGGTAGTAGTCGTTCCGCGGAGAAAAGAAAGGCGACTAAACTTTAAGTAAGCAAAGTCAACGGCTGGTATGTAACGCATATGAATACGTTATGAAGAACAACGTTCGCAAGGGTTATATTTCTGAGACAGCTAAAATGTTGAAACTTAACAGGAAAACTATAAGTAAAATAGTAAAGAGGGGACCTACAACTCCAATAAAGTATGATAATAATAGGGTTATCTTTAATAAAATTGATGATTTTTGCTGTGATTTGGTGAGACGCGAGGTATATGCATTCTTTACTAAAGGTAAGTCACCAACCGTACAGGAACTGTTAAAACATTTGAAAAATGTGTGTGGCTTTCCTTATGAAAAAACTACGCTACGACAGCTGTTTATAAAACTTGGGTTTTGTTTCCGTATTCTGAGGAAAAAACAGATTGTAATGGAATCTGCTAGAATAGTAGCTTGGCGATATAAATTAATAGACCATCTTCGGAAGTTGCATTCCGAAGGGTGCAGAGTTGTCTGTCTAGATGAAACTTGGTACGATACTCATGACATTGTGAAGAAAAGGTGGGATGATGGAACTTGTAATTGCATACTGAAAGCACCAACATCGCGAGGCAAGCGTATTATGGTATTGCATGCTGGAGGCAGTGAGGGCTGGGTTGAGAATTGCCTTTATTTATCGGCTAAAAACATTGGAGACTCAAAGCTGATATCCATGACGAAATGACAGCTCAAGTTTTCGAAAACTGGTTTAGGTCTCATCTACAGAACCTACCACGTGACCGAAAATGTGTAATCGTGATGGACAATGCAAGCTATTAAGGACATTATTAAGTTTGTGGAGTACAATAACATTCCCGTGCCAAAACCTGTACCCATCAAGGCAGTTATGTTGCAGGAAATCAAATCAGCCAATATCAGTAAAAGGTGCGCTGTAGAGGAGATCGCAGCCTCATGTGGACACGAAGTTTTCCAACTTCCTCCATATCACTGTACTTTAAACCCCATAGAAATGATCTGGTCTCAGCTGAAGGCGTATTTTAGGAAAAATAATGTTACGCCAACTTTGAGTGCTAGAGTGTGTCTGTCAACTTCTGCGTGAAGGAGCTGGAACGATCGGTCCTGAGAGGTGATCTGCTTGTGTTCGCAGCACCATTAAGACAGAAGAGAAGTACATGAAACACGACACGGATAGCAACCAAGATAGATTTGTAATTCACCTAGCAGACAATGACGAGGACGACGAATAGAGGTAAGGTTAATACGGCATTTGTTTTAAAAGTAGCTAAGTTTGCTGGCTAATTTTTGTCCGAACTACATACTCCGATATTTATTATTATTATTATTATTATTATTATTATTAATCTGCTTACCCTCCAGGGTTGGTTTTCCCCCCTGACTCAGCGAGGGATCCTACCTCTACCGCCTCAAGGGCAGTGACCTGGAGCGTGAGACATTGGGTCGGGGGATACAACTGGGGAGAATGACAAGTACCTCGCCCAGGCGGCCTCACATGCTATGCGGAACAGGGGCCTTGGTGGGGGATGGGAAGATTGGAAAGGATAGGCAAGGAAGAGGGAAGGAAGCGGCTGTGGCCTTAAGTTAGGTACCATCCCGGCATTTGCCTGGAGGAGAAGGAAAACACGGAAAACCACTTCCAGGATGGCTGAGGTGAATCGAACCCACCTCTACTCAGCTGACCTCCCGAGGCTGAGTGGACCCCGTTCCAGCCCTCGTACCACATTTCAAATTTCGTGGCAGAGCCGGGAATCGAACCCGGGCCTCCGGGGGTGGCAGCTAATCACACTAACCACTACACCACAGAGGCGGACAATTATTATTATTATTATTATTATTATTATTATTATTATTATTATTATTATTATTCCAGTCCCTGGTTCGTGATTTTACTTTTCCTTTGCCGGGTGAGTTGGCCGTGCGGTTAGGGGCGCGCAGCTGTGAGCTTGCATCGGGGAGATAATGGGTTCAAGCCCCACTGTCGGCAGCTCTGAAGATGGATCTCCGTGGTTTCCCATTTTCACACCAGGCAAATGCTGGGGAAGTACCTTAATTAAGGCCACGGGCAATTCCTTCCCACTCCTAGGCCTTTCCTAGCCCATCGTCGCCATAACACCTATCTGTGTCGGTGCGACGTAAACCAAATTGTAAAAAATTGTTGTACTTTTCCTTTCTTTACTGAAAGCGAGACACTGATATTAGCAGCATAAAATTAATTTTTTAATAGGCCTACTTTGGTACCAATTTAAGTTTAATCTTTGTCGAGTTAATTTGCCAATGCCTTCTTCCTGTTTTTTCTTTCTTTCTTTCTTTTTTCTTTCAACATCTACGACCACCGCACGGGTTAAGCACGAAACAAATTATTCTGCGATATTGGTTTGTGCTGTGGTTCATGAACAGGTTTTTATATTTATATTTTGACTTTAGAATAAATTGAATGTTAACATGTTTAAATAATCGACGCAAAATATGACAACCTTGCTTTTGACAGCGCTCACTTGCCTTTTAAACGACACGTGCCCCTTGTGTCCAGAGGAAAGGAGCCGACTGTCAACCCTCATTATTACCAGGGTGGGCCAAGTTTTGAGATCAGAAGACACCGCGTGGGTATGGGTTGAGCGTCAGGACTATAACATCCACAGTATCCTCTGCCTATCGTAAGAGGTGACTAAAAGGGGCCCCAGGGGTACTTACATTTTTTAGAAAAGGCCCTTGTCTTTCTTTGCCCGAAACCTTCATTTTCTCGAAGTATGGGCCACCTTCCATTTTTTCCCTCTGATTAGTATTAATAGAGGACGGCTGCCCAGTTGCACTCCCTCTTAAAACAGTAATCACCACCACCACCTTTTCCTTCATTGTTTTCAACACTTATTGATTTTTAATGAACCTTTCCACATTTTCTTGGCTGGGGAAAGAACCACCATCATAAAATATCATTAACATCAGCGCTGTGGAGTCTTTTTTAAAGTCATATAGCAACAGAACGTAAAAGATAGCGATTGGCTACTTCGCTATATTTTAGATAAAATTCTGACACATTTTAATTTATGATTTTATAAATTTGGTGACCCAAGTAATCAATACTACGAGTACATAACATTGCGTTTCGTGTAATCGCGTGGGGGCGTGATGTAATATATTAATCTATGCTAAGTAAGGCATCTGGGAGTACATGACTCAGTCATACGTGTGGAGCATGAGTTCATATTATTTTCGGAAAGCGTATCAGAGACCGTTCATCACACTCGCCCACTTTTTGAAGGGAGTGGAGATGAGTAATTTAATTTCCCTGCGATGAGATTCATGACCAAATTAATCTCTAATGAAACTAAATAAGTGAATTAACAGTCGTAATATTTAATGTCGGTAAAATAAAGTTTCTTATATAAGTACATGCCGTCTTCTGGCCTCATAATAGAACTAAGCCCCGGTAATTACTACCAACTGAAAATTTATTTTAACTAGCAGCAGGCAATATACCTACTTTAATTTTATGTCGTCCGGCTGCATGGATACATGGTTAGCATGCTGGCCTGTGGTCCAATGGGTCCAGGGAGTCCCAGGTTCAACTCCTGGCCGGGATTTTCACTTTCATTTGTTAATTCCTATGGCTCGGGAACTGAGTGTTTGTGCCGTCTTCAGCACTGGACTTTATGGATTGCAAAAAAAAAAAGGTGTATTTCTATTTTTCATCTATTCACATAATTGAATCGATTATCCATCCGACACACTTACACCGAAAAATTTATTCATGACGCAACCGATTATTCTACGCGATATAACTGAATGATATTTGAAATTCATTTGATTATTTATTCCATTATTTAAATAACCGGATGGAAGCTATTTGATTTTTAAAAAATATCCGATTATATCATCACTAGTAGGGTGGGCATATATCCATTCAAAGAAGAACTGGTCCTGCTCGTGAGGTTTGAGACTGGTCCAGATAGAGAAATCTATTCTTGCTAATCCTCTTCTTAGAATTCGTGAATTTTGATACTCGTGAGTTTTGAGACGTCCGCCCCCGTAGCGTAACGGTTAGTGTTATTAGCTGCCATCCTCGGGGGCCCGGGTTCGATTCCCGGTACTGCCAGAAATTTAATAATGGCAGGAGGGCTGGTATGTGGTTGAAATGGTACATGCAGCTCACCTCCAATGGGGGTGTGCCTGAAAAGAGCTGCACCACCTCAGGATGAGGACACGAGTTTACTTTTAGTTTTGAGACTCGTGGGTTCTGAGACGACACACTGATGGCCAATGGGTATTCTTTCTATAACTTTTGAAATGAATTCTGTAAAATTTCACTCAGATAAGATTTAGGTTGGCTAAAATACAACAAAATGGAAACAGAAACATCACTACAGTCTAACTGGGGAAGGAGTACCTTACCCCTTCACCGTGGAACAAAAACCTTCGCCAGAATTACGATCTATAATTAGACTGGAGCTCGTTCATATAGTTTTATCTTAGAAATCATCACTACAGTATTCACAGACGAAGACTAGTAAAATCCTGAGGGGATGATTACACTGTCGTTACTTTCTGTACAATAATGAATAAAGTCATAACAATTCAATCGTTTGTGTTCCTGGGTTAAAATACATGCTTGTACTGCCAGGGAACTGCTCCTTCATTAACAAAATGATTCCTGAGACGATCCCTCATGTTCTTGGCCAACTGTGTCGAGTTTGTCCCCCCATATTTCTCCAAATTACCAAGTTCTCTCAGAATTAATGCCGATGCCCCGAGTGTATCTCTTCTGCTAAGCCAGCCTCTTACCCATTCCCTTTTTTCCTCATTTACTTCTTCTTCTAACGCTTCACTAACGGTGTTCCACACAGTGCGGTACTACTCACAGGTAATGTAATACGCACAGTTAACGCAGACCTATGGTGTTTCTCACATTACGGCGCCATTCATATAGGCAAAGAAAATCCATAGTGTTCCTCACACAGGTGTACTAATCACAGGGACTCGTACTATCCCGTGGTGTTCCTCACATAGTGGTTCCGTGGTGTTTGTGACAATGCGACTAATCACAGTCAACATAAGCCCGTGGTGTTCCGCATATAGACAAACTAATCACGGGTACTGTGAACCCGTAGTGATCCACCCATTGTTGCTACTAATCAAAAACCTATTGTGTACCTAACATAGTGGTCGCCCCCTTTTAGCAGCCTCTTACGACAGGCAGAGGATATCGTCTGCGTCCCCCACCCACACGGGGTCAATGTTTAAAAGACTGTCAAGGAAACAATACCGAAGATTTCAAATTCAGGACATCACATCATTTACAACTCGCACGTAACGCGTTTAATTCTTACAGCACATGATCTGTACTTGTGTGAACCATTCCGGTGAAATTCACAGATCGATCGATGGTTTGGCCGCCTAATTAGGTCAATCGACACTTCCCACAATCTGGCGTTACTATTCAATCGCAGTTATGTTCTCGATACCGTTGAGTCGAACCTTCAGTACGAAGCTATGGTTGAATTAGTCACAAAATCTGCACCGCTCGCCTAAAAGCGCATCCTCTTCATGTTTTTAAGACACCTTTAACCTGAGGAATGAGTTTACAAACCATGATGAAATGTTGTATGACTGCACGGGAACTCCGAACAACCACCAACAGTATCCTGTCATAAAACTTAAAAGCTTTTAAGTAGAGAGTTGGGCCATATAACTGACAAATCATTGCAGGCTGGAGAGATGCACTATATTAGAGGGGGATGATATTTTATGATTTTACGCTAATGGACGTAGTAGTTGGTGTTCACAGCGACATAATACCTTCAATTACAATACAGAACGGACTACAGCCATGCTATTACAACCTAAGTGATCCATGTTTTTATCTTTCCGAGTTATGAGCTTCCATATATCTCATCATCATTGCCGTCGCCTTTTTTATCCTGGCCTTTCAAGATTTTCCAAGTCAATGCTCAATCAGTGATGACAACGTACAGAACAGGAACAGGTATATAGTTTCAAGTATTTACGACGTGTATTCGCCCAGGATGGTAGTAATGTAAGTGAAACTGAATCAAGGTGTAGAAAAGCTAATGCAGTGAGTTCACAGTTGTGTTCAACGTTGTTCGGTAAGTATGAAATCAGCTCCCGGACGAAACTTGATTTACGTCAGTCTATTTCCAGACTGATCTACAAACTACTGCAAGTTGTACCAAGTCGAGAAATCGTGAATATTATCTAGCATGCTTAGTGAAAGACAATTCGAAGTATTTCTAGGCAACACCAAAAGCCACAAACGAAAACTAAATAACGGTCTACCACAGGGATCTGTTTTAGCACCAGTGCTATACAATTTGTACATTCATGATTTACCAACCACAACATCAACTAAGTTCATATATGCTGATGACATCGCACTGGTAGCACAGAGTAATAACTTTGAAGACGGTGAACAAATTATTACGGAGGACCTCGAGAAGATGTCAACTTTCTTTAAGACCTGGAGATTGATCCCCAGCAAAACAAAAACTGAAGTCTCTTGTTTCCATCTAGTGAATCGTGCTGCAAACTACAAACCAAGAGTTCTGCTCAATGTACGAAAGCTGAGATACAATCTTTTCCCAAAATATGTTGGAGTCACTTGAGATAGAACCCTGAACTTCAAAGAGCACATCTCTAATCTTTCCTATAAAGCTCTGTGGTACCTCCTGGGGAGCCTCTGCTGATTGTCTACGCTTAACTGGCATCAACCTTGTCTACTCGGCTGCTGACTACTGTACTCCTGTCTGGATGTGAAGAAGGTAGACACAAAATTGAACGATACAATGCGTTCCATTACTGGTACCATCAAATCAACTCCATGTCACTGGTTACCTGTGCTGAGTCATATCCCTCCACCTCACTTAAGGCGGAAGCAAGTTCTACTACGGGAAGCTAAGAAAATCTTTGCATCACCCTCTTTGCCACTGCACCAAGAATTCTGTCATCCATCACTGCAGCGACTGCAATCAAGAAGTCCAACAAGTGTCACTGCAGACCAACTCATTGCAGATAGATTTGACCTAAATGAAAGCTGGAAGCATGAGTGGTCAACAAAAACATTGGGAACAAGTGTCCACCATCTTGATCCCACAAAGAAGCCAAACGGTTCTCACCTACCTGGTGCCGTATCAACTGGTTAAGGAGTGGACATGGTTGTTGCAATTACTTCAGGTACAAGTGGGGTTGCATCAGTTCACCAATGTGTGATTGGAACCTGGAAGAACAGATGATTGAGCACCTGGTCCAACGCTGTCCTCTTCATTCTTACCCTGGCACTCCTGACGATTTGTTCGCTCTCACACCCGGTTTAACTGAATGGCTGAGAAGGATGGACTTTAAAGTCTGATTTTGCCTTGTATATATATTGTATAAAATCACCATACGATTAAATAAATAAATTTCCAGACCGACTATTCTGTACGGGTGTGAACGTTGGGTGGACTTATAAGTTGGAAGTAAGAAGCATGAACGTAGCTAGAATGATTGCTGGTGCATACAGGAGGTAACAACGGCAGGAGGTACTCGGAATGACCAGATAAAGGCTAAGTTAGGTTTTAACGCAACCGATGAAGCTGAACCCATGAACTGGCTTTGGTGGTGAGGTCGTATAATGCGAATGGATGAGGAGAGATTACTAGGAGAACAATGGTCTTGGCCATGGAAGGTAAGAGAAGTAAAAGCAGAGAAAGGCGACGATGGTTTTTAATGATTTTCGGATAAGAAGTGTGGAACAAAACGAAGCCATATAGCTGCTTGTAAAAAGACGCTTAGTTACTACACAGAGGATTGCAGACTGAACGCTAAAGGCAGGCTGTAATTATATAATGAAGATGTGTGCACGATAGTGCTGAAAATGGGTCGGTACACCGTACCAGCAAAAGAAGAACACGAAATAGAACTGAAAACTAAACTTATTTGTAGGGTCCAGGAGAAAAAAAAGGCAAGTCACATTTTTATCGAGATAGTGTCTCTGGTTCCGGTAGATTCAGTATGGAAAGGAGCGTCTTTAAACAGGTTCATTTCCATTTGCCTTCACAGTGTAGATGCTTTCATTTGGTTCACTACACCCGAGACTTCCAGACTTGAATTTATCACTCAGTATAAAAACCACGTACTACTTCTTCTCCGTTTTATGTAAAAGTGACTTACCTGTCCCTCTTCCCTGGACCCTTCAGTGCTGTTAGAAACCTTTATGATTAGACTACAGTTATTATAGGCACTATTTTAATTATGAATGTATAGAATTTTTGATAAACTTAGCCATGGTAGGTTAATATGGTATTGACTAGTCTGAATGTTTTACAGAACTATTTAAAATAGTTTTATTTGAATCCGCCTTGTCAATACACTTATGAAAGAAAACTATTTATTTAACCATACTTGTTTCGGGAAGTCAACCATTCCCTTCATCAGTATTGACAAGGGGGATTCAAATAAGAATATTTTAAATAGTTCTGTAATGTTTAGAATGTTATTCATTTGTTGACAAAACTTGTCCGTTGTTTGACGATCTCACACGTTGCTCTAATGTGATGTGATTATTGGCTAGTTCACAAATTCCGCAGCAGTGATTCGCTTATTTCACTCAAGTTCTGTCAGCTAGAGGAGCAGTGAACCTATCACTGTTATCAATGTAATCACTCGCGGCTAAATCTAACCCTTCGAGAGATTAGATTTGGCTACAGAATTTCTTTAGCTTTAGATGTATTACTTAGCCATATTCAAACGTTCGTTATGCCATTAAAATATAGAGATCTCACCATTGTTAAAAGAGCAGGGACAATTTAAATTTAAAATTTACGGTCGGCTTTTTTAGCCTGAAAACGTTCGCTACTTGATATGTGCAGTAACAATCACAACAACAATGCGGTACCAGTCCATCCGGAGTCTCCTTATAATGATGAGTGATTTCAACAGTAACCACTAAAAAAATAAATCCAACATCAGAACTGTTCCTAGATGAATGTTGCAATGTAAAACAAAGTAGTAGTAGCAACAGTGTAATAGCCTGCAGCATCCCGAGCATAATGGCCACTAGAATGAATATCTATGAAAATAGTTTTTCGCGTTGTCAGTACTTCACGTTTTATTTAGAGATGGGCACTATCGACTGAAAACCACTATCGACTAGTCGAGCGGTAGTCCCTTCGAACTATCGACTGAATAGTCGAATGTTTTGAGTCGAACAAAAGTAGTCATTACCTCCTGTCGAGAAAACTGAACAGTCGAATGATTTCGGTAGAATTAAAGGATTCATATAACGCAAATGGTCAGTCCATGAAAAACATTCGAATGTTTCCAGTCGAAACTCTCCGTATCAAAAGTGGAGAGCCGTACTTTTACGAATTCGACTCATTTTTACGCAATTTACCATTAATTAGAAATCACTTGTATAGACACCCATTAAAACAAAATTGATGTAATATTGAGTGACTTAAAAATGTATTCAGAGTGACCCACGTTCGCAGCCGAGGAGTCCACTCCGCTCCTCATTAGGAATAAGAAGCTGCACCACCTGGACATCCCAAGTTCGTATCCCATTCACTGACAGCGGATACCATATCCTTCATGTAGTTTTCCATGGGGTTTTCTACATTCATTCCTGGCAAATGTCACAATAGTACTTTACCTTGGCTGCATACCCCAATCGCGGATTATATAATCACACTATCGAGGAATTCACAGCTGCGCAGGTTCAAATCCGATTTACGCACTCGTTCGTACACGGGGCTAATATACAGAGACATACCCTTAATACGAACCAACAATATACGAATGACCTTTCTTGGTGCTAAATGGACAGTGAAACGTAGAAAGACGACGATGAGGCTCTATTTCCGAACAATGCTAACAATAATAATATGTAAAACTTGTTGCTGAAGTACACAATAAGATATACATGTGAATAGCCAAACACACTACTACGTTACTTCTGTATTCTCTAGATTATTATTATATATATGCAGATTATTATTATTATAGCTATGCCTTATTTATGAATAACGTAATTATTATAAACAAATATGCAAGGAAATAAAGAGCACATAAACGACAAGAGAAAATCGCCATATTAAGTAGGTACATATAAAGTTATCATATATATTACATATCTGAAGTGATCATAAACCGATAGTTCCATTCGCTTCCGTGTCGCTGAATTCAGTCGACTTATTTTGTGCTGACTGGACAGTGAAACGTGGAGAGATCCGTGACGGGGGCTGCGACTGAATTCAGTCCACTTGTTTTTTAAAGTAGTCGACTGTTACGATAGTTTAAACTATCGCCTAGTTCGACAGTTATCAGTCGATAGTGCCCATCTCTAATTTTATTATATTACCTCCCGCAGATGTTTGGAGAGCTCAACTGCTCCCTTCCTCAGCGGCGCAAAACATCAAACAAAAAGCATTGGACTTGACACATTTGTACAATACAGACATCAATACAAAAAATTATACTTAAAATCTTCAAATCGTTGAAACATCCATTTTTTGTCTAAGATGTTCACTTATCCTTACTATGTCATTTAGTAAAACCTTTATAAACAAATTTCAAATCATAAAGTGAATAAAATCTATTAAGTTAGTCACTATATACTACAATTAGAAAGGCTCTGTTCTTGAAAACTTCTCCTTTCCTTCAATCCTTATTTACACCTAAAAATAAATTATATTTACATTTCCTAATCTTTAAATCAAATATCGTATTTGTATACTTTATTCCAAAAAAATGTCAATTGACTTCTGATTAAGTTCTAAGACCTTTGATATAAACCGGAATTTCTCCTCTTAATCTCGTCCAACCACGGGAGCCATTTCTAACCGTGAAGGTCCTTTAAAATAAACAACCATCAACACAAGTCTAGAGACATTTTTACGAATGTACAAATGTATAGTGAGTAACTTAAAAGGTTTTATTCATTTCGTGATTTAAACATTTTCAAAAGTTTTTACTAAATGATATAGTAAGAATAAGTGATCCTTTCTAGACAGCAAAGAGTTGTTTTAACGATTTCGAGACTGTATTGTAAAAATGTGTCAAGTCCAAGGATTTTCGTTTGATGTTTTGCACCGCTGAGCTATCGAAACGTGTACGGGAGGTAATATAATAAAATGTGAAGTGCTGACAAGGCGGAAAAGTGTCTTCATAGATTGAATGTACTTCGATACAGACAACAAAATAATTAATACTGGAATGAATCTAAATTATTAATTGCAGTAAGAGAAAGAAATGTACGCTGTAATTTTTGCGAACAATTAACGAGATATACCGACGGGACCGCCAATCAACGCTCGTTATAGCCGATAGTCGCAGAAACCGATTTGTTTCTTTTATTGCTAAAAATGTCATATCTGTAGTTTTAGGCTGCACACTTACGTGGTGTAATAATAAAGTTAAAACTTTAAAAAACGTTACTGAAAGAAGTACTATATTTACAGAACAGGACTGACTGGCTGTCGCTTCAAGAATAGACAGGCACACTATTTTGTTCTTTCCTGCTTAAGAGTCTTCAATACCTTGTTTTGCTCAACGTTCTCTCTGTCCTTCCAAATTGTAGAACAATTCCTTCGCGATGCTGACGTTTGGTACTTTTCTACATTAAACAGTTTCCTTTTCTTTTGCGAAATCTTCGCAGTGATGCTTTCCTTGACTGTTTAACAGAAAGACTGATTTTAAATCTACAATAATAAGCGTTGTATTGTCGTCAGCAATCCCCACATACGTAACAAATGTGATCGAAATACGTACGACAGTGTTTATATCAGATGTAGACGGGACCGTTAACTCCGATACGTCGAAGAGATGTCGTACGAATGTATTTAAATTCAAATCCCTTTCACCTCTCGTCTGATAAAGAAAGGGAGTTAAAATTCAGTAAAATGAACAATTAAACTAAGCCTGTAGTTGTACATGACTGTTGACCTCTAGTCATACGCTGAATACAAACCACAGAGATGTAAATCATCATTTCAAAAATCCAACCTGTATTCACAGGATTCGAACCGCGCTCACTTTGGTGGGAAGCCAGTAACAATGCTACACACCTATCATGTCCCCTAATTATACAGTTAATAGGTACCAAGAGCTAAACAAGGTACAGCATGCAATATGGACACACATATTGAGGATAACATGACAATTTACCTTTTCACCTGATGTAGACAGTTTTGTAAGTCCTAAAACAATGAGACGAAATCTGCCGAGGGCACACGTTAAAACATTCAATAAAATGAAGAGCGGGTCTCAGGAACACAAACCTTCTACTGCAGAGGCAAGACGCTGTCCTCTTAGCCCTCAGCTGCTTACAGATACGGACCTATAATTAGCTAAAGAATTCCTCGAAGCTTTCAACTCCTACATTACATTGCCGTATCTTTACCAATAACATGCACAATTCGTCATTTGCCGAGAAAATTAATGCTTCAGACGAGTCTTTTTAGACAAATCAATCGCAAGTTGAGATTTCACTTGTTGGCGCCAGCGTTGGACAACTTGGTCAACTGAGACAGTGGGTTTACACTTCGTATCTGACTTAGAAATCAACAAACAAGGCACAGGATATACTAAGAGTTATTAAAAAGTGCACAGAAGAGAATTTGAAAGGAATCAAGCTTGGGTTTTTCTGGTTGAGAATTTAACCACCTTTCCGGCTAAATGTCGAAATAAAGACAACTATGGCGTTTAAGGATTCTTCTAATCATATTAACATGTTTTGGCCGGTGTAAAGGCATACCGAACTAACACATGTGCCACAGAGTTACCAGCTTCAATATTTTGTGCAGAGTATGTTTTCCAGGTCACTACTCATACGCATGCAGGTGTTTTAAACAACATTAATGTAAAAATTAAGACGTCAGACGCTGCATGCGCTTGGTTCATTACGGCTGAATAAGGGCTCCGTGATTTGCTTGTTTAGTTCAGTTCAACTGAATACCTACCTTTTTTGACAAAAGCGTGAATTTGTTTTTGGATTTGGCATAATTTCATTATGATACAATGTAACTGCACTTCTTATTATTCTGGCGATAAGATATAAGTACATATGTACACAATATCTGTAAACAATCTGAAGAAACGTCTTTCTTTCTTTCTCTCTTTCTTTCTTTCTTTCTTTCTTTTTCAATCTGTTTACTCTCCAGGGTTGGTTTTTCCCTCGGACTCAGCGACGGATCCCAGCTCTATCGCCTCAAGGGCAGTGTCCTGGAGCGTGAGACTTTGGGTCGGGGCGATACAACTGAGGAGGACCAGTGCCTCGCCCACGTTGCCTCACCTGCTATGCTCAACGGGGGCATTGTGGGGGAATGAGGTTATAAGAAGGAATCGGCAAGGAAGGGGAACGGAGGGGCCGTGGCCTGGAGTTAGGTACCTTGCTGGCATTTGCCTGGAGAAGTGGGAAACCACGGAAAATCACTTCGAAGATGGCTGGGAAGGGAATCGAACCCCTTCTATTCAGGTGACCTACCGAGGCTGAGTGGACCCCGTTCGTGGCACAGCCGGGAACCGAACCCGCGTTTCCGAGGGTGGCAGCTAATAACACTAACCACTACACCACAGAAAAGGGCTCTAAAGAAACCCGAAAATAATTACTTCATTCAGATACTTCTTTTAATTTCTGAAAGGAGATGGCTTCGGATATCACAAAATATGTATTTTAAAGCGCATTCATTGTTCTCAACACGAATGTCAGAATCTAGGGGCTCAACACGCAGCACCAATCACTCATTCTTGGAGAATACGAGAAACAGCCCTACTTACTCTCAAACGTTGCAGGCAAGTACAAATCTGACACTGTTATCATCGCAAGCGTCTTTATAAGTAAAACAACCAGAGACCACCATATTCTTCCGAACGTTATACTAGGGCCCGCGAGAGTTGGAGTCTAACGTTTAGCGCCAGCAGCGAGAAAAACTTGACTAATGCTGCCAGGATCCGCCACGTGGCTTTGCTTCCTTTCAGTCGTTTTTGTGATATTATTCGGAGTGGCAGACTTATTTTTATTGTTTTGCGTGTTTGCTTTCGAAATAGTATTACTGACTGGTTCACAGTTTTAATTCCGAAGTGTGCAGTTTACAATCAGCGCTAACTAATTACTGTAAAATACCAATGTTGGTAGTCATAAACAATATGACTTCAAAATTCGCCACTCCAAAAGACTAATCAACAAAACATTCAAACGAAGATAATCTTAGATGGAACAATATCGGAGAGATTACAACCGAAAATAACAAAGTCTCTGCTGAAATCCCAAATAAGAGTACAGAGAGAAGAATACTTTCAGAGCCTAATCAGGAAACGTATCTGGGATAAGCAAGCACGATTAAGAGTTTACAAAACAGCCTTGGCAAATCAGTAAGTCCCTTCTACTGGACCGATCTGCTTGATGCTTTTCTCTCTCTCTCCGGAATTACCTGCCGGTGAATCATGAGACAGTGATAGGTCTCTAAGTTCGGCCAACTTCGAGTAATCATGAAATCAAATCATTAATAATGATCATACCAACAATTGCAAGCGAAGGCTTACACTAGCCCGCAATACATTGCGTAGTTAGCGGTTGCTAAGCGAACACCTGTCGAAGGATAACCTAGCTACACTATATAGAAGACCTGCGATTAAAAATACCATTTCCTTCTACGACACAATACCAAGCTTTCCATCAAGAACTGCGGGAGAAAAAGAGGCGAACGAGTTATCTGACCCATTTATAAAGAATGCTTCGGAGCAGCAGGGGTCCTCTAGTTAAAATGAGCAGCCAACAAATACTACAACAGTGAGAACAATGGCCCAGAAAACTAGTACTGAAGTTGCTTATGTAGTTCAAAGTTGAGTAATTCTAAATTTCTTGTTGGGAACTTGCTAAATGAACTAATACTGTTGTTCGAACGCCATGTCTCCATCGGAAGAACTGCGTGTGTAAAGATTGGATTACAGTAAGTGAATCAACAAGTAAGCCCTTTTACTGTATAATGGATCATCGATCGACATGCTCGGCCATGTAACCACGTCAGTGAGTGCCGAGAATAGCCTCGGTCTGACACATACAAAGAATACATTTCAAACTATTAGGAAAATGATCACCGCTTTTATATATTTTCACCACTGAATATGCAAACTGAATTTGCGGTCAATTTAGCGATACATGAACGATGTGAAAGGAATGATATGGTAACTAATTCCCTAGAAAAACGCAGGGAGAAATTAAAGCTCGTTTAGTACACAAATTGCACTTGCAAGTCCTTCTTGTCACATCCGAATGTTCAGGTAGGATATTTCACATAAAAGTGTCCCGAAAGGTGCTATAAAATACACGACAGTTATTACAGTGTAATCAAAATTCATCCCCTAACAAAAAGAAATCAAGTTCTCGCAATTTTGCCGGTGTCATAAACTAGGATTTTGTATAGGTGACTGGCGATTTAACTTCAAGAGAACCGAGATATAACTAGTTCTCGAGTTAATTTTTTTTTTTTCAATAAAGATTTTTCTTCATCAGTTGTCACAGTATCACGTGCGCGTGAGGGCGGTAGAATGCCAGTCGTAAGAGGTGAGGGAGTGTGGAGGTCCAAGATGAGTCCGGTATTTCTTCCACTCGGTGGCTCCGACCTGGCGTGGCCTAGGTTGTCCTTTCCGCCCTTCGTGGCCCTTTGCTTCCTTTTGCCCGTACCGTACTTCGACGTGTCGGACCTTTACCTTTTTTACCCTTCTGATTAGAGTTATGAGGTTCAGCTCCATGGCTAAATGGTTAGCGTGTTGGCCTTTGGTCCCAGAGGGTCCGGGTTCGATTAACTATAATTGGTTCATTCCACTGGCACAGGGGCTGGGTGAATACTCCGTTTTCATCATCATTTCATCCTCATCACAACGCGCGGGTCCTGCATCTGGCGACCCGAACATGTCCTCGGACACTTCCGGCACAAAAAGCTATTCGTTATTCTTTTAGTGTTACGAGAGGATGGTTGACCAATTGTATTTCGTCTTAAAACAATATCCTCACCACCACCACCACTTTTGTTATTCTTCTTATGTTTCAATGTATTTGAAAAAATCCCCCTCTGCGAAAATCAAATGATCGCAAATATGTCTCCCATCAACGGCTGCTCATTTCAGATGGCAACCAGCCATAAGACAAAGCCTGTACGGTTGCTAGGTAACACTGTCTGACTATCTATCCATACCTAACACTGACAGCCTGCACGGTTGCTAGGTAACATTTTCTGACCATCCATCCGTACCTTACATCACAGCCTGCACGGTTGCTAGGTAACATTGTCTCACCATCCATCCGTACCTTACATCACAGCCTGCACGGTTGCTAGGTAACATTGTCTGACCATCCATCCGTACCTTACATCACAGCCTGCACGGTTGCTAGGTAACATTGTCTGGCCATCCATCCGTACCTTACATCACAGCCTGCACGGTTGCTAGGTAACATTGTCTGACTATCCATCCGTACCTTACATCACAGCCTGCACGGTTGCTAGGTAACATTGTCTGACCATCCATCCGTACCTTACATCACAGCCTGCACGGTTGCTAGGTAACACTGTCTGACCATCCATCCGTACCTTACATCACAGCCTGCACGGTTGCTAGGTAACATTGTCTGACCATCCATCCGTACCTTACATCACACCCTGCACGGTTGCTATGGTTACACTTTCGTCACACATTTTGTCGCGTCACATTACACAATTTTTCGGATGAAGCCCAGTCATAAGACACATAACCTAATTACGTACCTAACTACAAACATTGTAGATGTGCAACAAAGTAAAATGTGTATTGTTTTAATGAAAATTGTTCTAAGTTAATAGATCACGGAGTTTCTCTTCAGAATGATTCTGAAAATATTTTCATCAATAAATGCCTTGGAAGAAAACGGTTTTTATTTGGCCTTGGTTGTGGTTTAACGCCGCACTAACACACTTAAAAAGTTTTCGGCGACGCAAGAATGCGAAAGAGCTAGGATCCAGCCCCGGCGATAAGATTATGGGTAAGGGCACTCTATTGTCCTGGGGACAAGAAATTGGTCCCAAAGGCGGAGTTTGGTCAACGGCATTAGGATGCAACGGGAAACCACTGCATTAAATATCCTGAGAGATTCACATGGCATGGCTGCAACGTCAAGATCAGAGACGACGTCTTATGAACAAGAATTAAAGAGTTCGTCGCTTAGCAACCTGTTGAGTACAGATTGTTAGGGTGAGCCTTCACCTGCAATTACTGCAGTGATCATTTAATGATGCGATTTTGTAAATACTCAAAGTTGGCTGAACTCAGCGATTTATCGATGTCCCATGATCCAACGGCAGGTAATTCCGAAGAGAATTAAACAGAAATAAAGCACACCGGATCAGTAGAACGGAGAGACGGATTTGCCGAAGTTGATTTTAAACTCCTTCAATATCTAAATGTTTAAACTGATCACACTATAGTTTGTTAATTGGAACATAAAATAAATCTAGTGGTGACAATTATGCGAACAAACAAAGAAGAAAACTTATCGAAGGTCTACTGTTTCACAAAGCATTCTGCCGTTCATGTCCCATGTTCTGTTACCGGCAGGCCTACTTGTGTAAGAGTCTTCGACAATCAAATCTCCCTAGCCGATATTTCTTGGCTATTCCAGAATCACTCAAGCTGGATACTTTACATCACGCGACCAATTATTTAACAGCACAGCCTCAATTAATTTTTCCTCACTGTCATTCAACTCAACCATTGTTACCACAAATTTGCCTTTAAATTTTTGTTCCCTTACTTTAAGCAGGAATTATATCCATGACGTCTGGGTGGTGGTGGTGGTGGTGGTAGTGGTGATATTCATTTTACGTCCCACTAATTACTTTTACGCTTTTCGGAGACGCCGAGGTGCCAGAATTTTGTCCCTAGGAGTTCTTTAATATGCCAGTAAATCTACCGGCACAAGGCTGCCCTATTTGAGCACCTTCAAATATAAGCGGAGTGAGCCAGGATCTGCCAAGCTGCGCTCAGAAAGCCAGAGCTCTACTGTCGGAGCTACTCAACCCGGCGATGATGATGATGATGATGATGGCGATAGTAACGATAATAATACACGGTCTCAGCTACCGAGATGCCATCTAGGCTGCCTGCGTGTCAATTTTTACTCTACCAAATGGCGGAAGAACGACAAGATATGGATTCTCTTCCACCCTAAAGAAATCCCATTACCTCTATCACAGATGCCACAGGAAGCTTACATTCCCAGATCATACCTTCCCACACCTATGGGGTCGTGGTTGCGAACTGTGTCGCACATGGAGATTTGGCACTTTATTACGGTGAGATGCCCTTCCTGACGCCTAACCCTATATTGTGGGATGTAAACAGTATTGCGTGTTTCTGTGGTGTGTTGTCTGAATATAAAGAGGACAGTGTTGAAACAAACACCCAGTCCCCGAGCAAGAATAATTAATCAGACGTGAGTAAAATTCCCCATCCGGCCGAGAATCGAAACCGGGACACCTCTGAACCGAAGGCCTCAACGCTTACCATTCAGCCAAGGAGTTGGGCCCAGATCTTTCCTTCAAAATGTAGTTTATTAATATGCCATTTACGCGCTAGATGTAACTACAAAGCAGTGGGCACTTCAACGTTAACGTCTGTGCGATATCAGCAATGTACAAGCGGTGTCATAACCGGAACTGTCGCCTGGAGTTCACGTCACCCATCGGTCAGGGCGAACCCCCGATGATGAACATGAAGCCATTTGTTTCTGCACTGTGTTCTCTACTAATGTTAGAGAGAGAATAACATGGAGAGTTTCTCTATGGGGTCGGCTATGAAGTAGGACGACGTAGCGAGATTTTACGACCGGACGTTAAACCTCATCAGAAGAGTTAAGGTCTGCACACACCAAGGCGGGACGCGGGAAGCGGGAACGATCCCGTCGCGAACTATTTTGAGTACAGCGGGATATGGATCCATTCACACCGGTGCGTCAATCTCCCGCCTATATGGCGGGACTGCTGCGAACCATTTTCAATTTGTTGCATGCAGCGTTTTCCCGCGTCCCGCATTCATTGTGGCAGTAGCAATGGCGACTGAACTGTTGATAGAGTGCGTTAAGAAACATCCAGTGCTTTACGACATGAGTAATGAAGATTACGGTACAAGAATGTAAGGAAGAAAGATATGTTGTGGGATGAAATAGGAAAATAACTCCGTCTACGTGGTAACTATCAATTCTTTAATTATCACTGTTTGTTTGTGACTTTTTTGGGGGGGGGTGCACACATTTCTCCCTTCGTAAACTTCCAGATACACGGAAGATGTATTATTATTATTATTATTATTATTATTATTATTATTATTATTATTATTATTATTATTATTATTATTATTATTATTATTATTATTATCAAATCAAATTCAATTGTGAGATATCCCGGTGGATATATATTCTCACAATACTATGGGAACGATGTTAAATGAAAACATAAATTATCTAACGACAAGCAATTATATGAAAAGA
This sequence comes from Anabrus simplex, assembly GCF_040414725.1. Classification (NCBI taxonomy): domain Eukaryota; kingdom Metazoa; phylum Arthropoda; class Insecta; order Orthoptera; family Tettigoniidae; genus Anabrus; species Anabrus simplex. The sequence goes on from NC_090267.1 coordinate 514,735,063, forward strand.
CATTGGAAGAAATTATAACAAAGCCAGGAATTATATAACGAAAGAAAAAGTTTTAAAAAATTATTTTCGTAAATTTAAAATGATTTTTCTACAGCATTTTATTCCCTGCGTATTTCCGCCATGTCATCGTACTGTGGGTCCCCTCTACTGAGACCAAGTCTCGGTATTAAAGTAGTTTTATTGTTGGGCAATGCAGGGCCACATCCAGATGAACACGAACTAGTATGTGGTGGAATTCGTGTTTTATTTTTGCCCCCTAACGTAACAAGTTTGATACAACCTATGGATCAGGCCGTTTTTCAATGTCTAACAAGAAAGTATCGACACCGTCTGCTACATTCATTCCTGGAATCAACAGAGTGTCAGGAAACCATCACGATTTCCTCAAACAGATAGCCATGAAGAACGTAATGTATTGGACGAACTTCGCTGCGACCGCGTGATTGTAGGTTTCGCTACCGCTCCCGCTTCCCGCGTCCCGCCCTGGTGTGTTCAGACCTTTAATGACACTAAATGGGTGAAAACCAGCGCTGGCACTGGCGAACAATAGCAATATCACGAGGCTTAACGTCTCCATCCGACGGACAAATCGCCATTAGCTCCATATGACCACTGTGGAAATGTTTGGAACTGAATGTACGCTTTTGGCACGCAATCTCCTGCCGGTTGACATTCTGATGGTGATTGTTTCTTTTCGACCATCGGGACTCGAATGGAATGTTTGACGCTTTAACGATCATGGCCACCAAGCGGGCTAGATAACTTGAAGATGTTGTCCGTCTATCCTTTCAATGAACGTCCACGGTATCCATTCTCCTAACAACTCTCCTACGTTGTGAAGGACAGACCACCGCCATCTCATATCTTACTCGTGTATCCATCGAGTGTTTGTATTATCTCTGGTTGTTTTCAAGATGAGAGCGGCAACTGTATGATTTTGTTAGAGCAGTGAATTGTAAAAGTGGATCAGTTGTGTTATACGCACAATACCTCCACACACGTCATTCTTAAAAGCAAATTGTTGTAATTCAGGTAAATTAATCTGAGTTACATGTTCATTTAAACCTCCCTTCAGACCCTCATTCTCAATTTGAAGCAGCAACTTGACTTATGGTTATTTTCATACACTGAAACCCCTCTAAGTAGTGGAGTGCCTACTACAGTCCTCATCCTTCACTGCTTAGCGACAAAGTCAGTCACGACACTGTTTTGTTTTGCGACTTTTGTATGAGCACATTCTGATTCTGATTCAATTTTCCTTCGTAATTAAATAGACTTTCAATCATTTCTGGCTGGTTATAAACCAACGCATAACTTTCAGCTCATTGATACACTACACAGCATTTTGAAGAGTAGTTGGTTCTTTGGGGACAAACTATTTGCTCTTGTTGTTCTGAATACAATCATTCTTCTGAAGAAATTACTTTTTGTAACAATCTATTAATTGTTCCAGGAATATCACTGTGGACTTCCAACACATTATCGAAACCACTAAAAACACCAACGTCTCACGATTCACTGCGAAGGACTTCAGTTAACACATTTCACAATTGTTTCATATCCAAGCACCACGGATCCAACAACCGTCATACTCCTTGTAAATTCGATTGCATTGTTACACTTACTAGCCAAAAGAACCTCTGTCTTAACATTATTGTTTTCAAATTCTCCTGAAGAGACATCATTTTAGGGGCCGATGACCTAGATGTTAGGCCCCTTTAAACAATCACCATCATCATCACAAGCATCATTTCAAATGGCAATGTTAAACTTTCATGCAATAAACCATTATAAAAAACAAAACAAAATAGTTTTGAACCTGCCCAAACTATCATTTAATGGCTATCGAACATCCCCAGTTGAGGGGTGTCCAATGTACAGAGGACTTTTAGCATGTAAACGTATAGGGAATTAAAAGGCGCATGACCAATAAAAAGGGGGTGTCCAGTATATAGGGGTGTCCAAAGTGAAGTGTTTCACTGTGCATGTTCTTTCAGCCTCACATGCCAGTTCTCGTTACCATCAGTTACTGTACTATTGTGAATTTTGAAATCCTTTCATTTTGTTTCTGACGAAACTACTGCTGTATGTTAATGCGTCCTGAACTTCATTAGCCGATTAAAAATGAGGATATCTTGCACTGTGGTCTGTGGATACAACTGGACTGGTGCACCGACGCAAACAGCTCCATTCTATCTATAGCCTTTTGTGCAGGGATCAATCGGCCCTTGAGAATGATAAGTTGGGTAAAAATAAACTCCGTCGACTGGCAGGGCAAGCAAGGGCTCTTGAAGAGAGGAGGCGTGGTCTATCAGGCCGCCATCTCCACTGCAACAGCACGGCCGGCTTATCTCAGCTACAGTCAAAGTGCACACTAACAAGTAAGCCGTCCTCTGTAAGGGCTGGACCACATGGTGAACGATCAGTTGCCATATCCTAATAATCATAGGCCCGGTTTCTTCATCCTCAGTTAACATTTAACTGCATGTTAAAATAATATGTCAGTCAACTCAACCAAATTAGCATTTAATCAACATTGGTTGACACTAAAAATCTGCTAAACTCTCCGTTAACTTAACTGCCCAGGTTCAAGCAGTTAAATTCTCTGTTAGCTCAAAGTATGGCAGATGCATTAGATGCAGAACTTCTCTATGTTGAATATTTGGAATATAATAGGCCTTTTCCAGAAAGAGTTAGAAACAGAAGAAATGATTGTCGAACAATTCTTTCAGTTCCTTGATCGTTAGGTTGGCTAACGTCAGTATGCACTACAAATTTTCTGCCAAGTGCCACTGTTAGCTTTGACCAAGGATCCATTAGTTTGCTTACTTTTTATAATAGGTATATACTTGGAAATAATTTCCAAAAGAGAAATTTGAACCACACATTCTCTTCTCTTTTTTTTCATACGGGTCTATACAGCAACGAAAAATTCACGGTCCAGACAAAAAATGATATTAAATGTTGACTTCAGCTGTATTCAAAGAAAAGCACATAGGAGCGCGCTCAAAAACTGCATGGTTCTGCCACTGCCTTCCACATTCTCACTGATCGCGGCTCTTGTGAGAGTTAACAGCGTGTTAGAGGCAGAGAATCGTCCGTCCTCCAATGTGGGTGATCATTCGGATCCGGAATACAGTTACAATTTCAATAGAATTTAAAAATATCAAAATGTGAAAATGTAATCGTTCACAGAGTTAGTGGGGAGGAATGTTACTCACGTTCTCAGGTACAGATGGAAGTGTAGTGTCCCTCAGTATCTGTATTACTATTTTTTCTATTTCGCAGAATGGAACTTTCAAATTTTGTAGGAAGGCCTCTTACTCCGAACAGATCGATCGATAGGTATTTTATACTTTGTTGACAGGTAAGGCAAGCACGGAACATGAATAGCCTGCTTTCCTAGGTCCACATCCCGAGCCTGATCCAGGTCTCTTTCAAAGCGAATGGTAGGATCATTGCATTACTTTCTGTTGATGGCTACGATGTCCACCCTCCGATTAGAGTCATCGGTAGAGACGCAGTGAACCTCCCATCCACGCTGTCTCAAGCTTTGAGCAATCGACGATCTTACACGCTGGTGGCGGTGGTTGCGCATTAGTTCAGTGCTCCGGCAGAATCCCAGGGTTTCTGTCTCGTTGCAGCCATTTAGGCGACAACGGGTTGTGTTGAATGACCTACCGGGAACCGATCTGACTGGGGTGAGGTTGCATAACATCTTCACTGCGTTTATGGGTTCAGAATAGGACAGAGGTGATTTATGAGTCATCCAGGAGTTTGCTTTCGGGCAGTCTGAATATAACACTACTCCTTTTCCTTTATGAGGTGGTAGCTGGTACAACGACTGAAAGGATACATTTCTCTTAATTTCACGTAGTTTTCTTCCGTCGATCTTTGGGGGAAGAATTTTTTTTTTTTTTTTTTTTTTTTTTTTTTGTAAGTCTGTGCAGTGCCATGTCTTGTTCTTCAGGTAATTTCCTTACGTACTCTAAGTGAACGTCCTGAATATCGAGTAAGCGATTACAAATATTGTAATGCTGTATACTGGCTTCCGATTCTGCGCAAATTATTCCCATCCCTCTGACTCTGGCAATAAACAGCATTGAATTTGGAATATCATCTGGCAGCATCATTATTTCTTTCACAGAACTTCTTTTAATTTTGTCCACATCTTTAAGAAATGCGTTTGATAGTTGTGCCGGGGGGGGGGGGGGCACATTGTAAACCCTGTCAAACAAACTCGTTAATAATCTTGACATTTTGCTCTGGTTTTGGAAGTTTTTTTTACGAGATTATTTAAGCCAGAATTACTGTGCTTGTTAGTTTATGTTTGTCAAAAGAAATTCCGTTGTCAAAGTCAATTCCTAAATACTTGATTCGTTCACTGTTTGTTTTTATGGATGGGATTATTGATCCTTTGAGTGTAGAGACATTTCTTTCTCTTTCTTAATCTGTTTACCCTCCAGGGTCGGTTTTTCCCTCGGACTCAGCGAGCATCCCACCTCTACCGCCTCAAGGGTATCCTGGAACTTCAGATTGCTGCTCGGGGGATACAACTGGGGAGAATGACCAGTACCTTGTCTAGGCGACGTTTCCTTCAGTTGATTTTCCTTTCTTCAGGACTACAGATTAGCCTTTAAGAGGATGGATATGTAAACCAATTTATGCAAAGCTGCTTTCAGCCAAATTTAACAAGGTAGTAGCATCACTTTCGGTTTTGCTGAGTATGACTAGGTCATCTGCGAAAGCAAATGAGGATAACGGCGGTAGATCATCAGATAAAATATATCCATAACGTTGGGATATGGCATGGTCAGTGAGATTTTGTATTACAGTATTGATTGCAAAATTAAACAGCAACGGTGAGATAGGGGACCCTTGAGCTACGCCACACTTCCTTTCGATGGGTTTTGATTTTTTTATGATCAGCTTCCATTTGAACAGATTGTCGGAGAGATCGTTTGAGATGTTCATGTCCGATAGAGTCAAATGCTATTGTGACGTCTAAGAAATGACGCAACAATCCTTTTTGTTAAATTTCACATTCAGGAGGCAACAATTCACGAGGGGAGCGTTAACATGTGTTCCAGGTAATGGCACGAAGCCAGGCTGGTGAGGACGTAGTGTGACATATGAACGCAGTCTCATATCCAGTACTCGTTCAGTTATTCTCCTAATCACCGAATATATGTTTATACGTCTCCATTCCTTAATATCATTTATGTCTCCGCCCTTATGTATTAAAATTGTTCTGGCCATTTTGAATTTTGTATGTACGTAGGAAAATGAAGCATCATGTTGATGAGTAACGTCAGAAATTTAGTAGCCTTGACGTGCCGTAATACATCTGGGCCTGGCAACTTTAAAGTTGTATACTGTCTTAAGGACGTCATCTACTGAAATATTAATATCAGCAGGTAAGTCAGCCCTTTTTTCCATAAGAGAAAGGGGAGAATTGTTATTTTCTGTACCAAAAGTCCTTTCAAAATGATCCGAAATCGTAGTTATTGGGATTTTACAAGAATAGACCTCAGTAGTTTTGTCCAAAATTTTGTGAGCAGTTTTCCGCTTCTGATTAAAGAGAAATGGTATTGGGCTACTTCATACACATGACGCTCTCTGTTTTTCTATCGTTACCCTTTAGACCCCCGCTATGGGTTTCTTGGTCATATTTACGATTATTTTGTAAATTTCTACTTTTGTAATATCTAACAGCAGGATATTGAGGACCAGGTAATTGATTCACCTGATCTGCAAACAACTGCATAACCTCAGAAGTAAAAGATTCCAGCAAATCAGCTCGCGTAATATTTGAAATCCTATCCTCCCAACTCTTCATAGGATTAATATTTTCAGTTTCATGATCAGCGACCATTGAGGTGTCTTCTGTCAATTGTAAGGTTTCCCCAACATTCATGTTACTAGCATACTGTGTTACGATTTTATTTCTCCTTTCCTCAGGTTGAACTTTTCCTCTGTGAATATTTACTCCCAACGTCGAATTACAACATTTATTACGGATAGGGCATGGAAGTTCGCCGCCAGGCTGTGAATCAACGTTGGGCATTTTAATTCAGTATGTTTATTTTAACGTGGAATGAGAGGAACGTTATTTCTTTTTCATAGAGTTACTAACGAAGATATCGGAGCTCTAAGTATTCTTAGCGGAGGATCAATGATGATTTTGTAAAGACAAGATAGATGGACGTGGTGAATACTGAAAAGAAAAAAACATTGTAAATCTAATTCATACGAGGTGCGTAGAGTATACATAAGGGTAGATATACCCAACCCCCATATTATATCAGATGTAACTAATGCGAATTCCGGTCGATGGTAGAACGTTATTACTTCCAAGATTTGGTAACGTTTAAATTAATCTGCCTGAACGTTCCGTGGCTCAGGCGGCAGCGCGCCGGCCTCTCACCGCTGAATACCGTGGTTCAAATCCCGGGCACTCCATGTGAGATTTGTGCTGGACAAAGCGAAGGCAGGACAGGTTTTTGTCCGGGTACTCCGGTTTTCCCTGTCATTTTTCATTTCATTAATCATTCCCCCAGACGAGTGCGATTGGCTTCGGCAGCCGGCACATTTCCTATCCTCGTCGCTAGATGGGGGCTCCATTCATTCCATTCCTGAGCCGGTCGACTGACTGGAAACGTGCTGTGGATTTTCGTTCATTTAAATTAGTCTGCCTCGAGAAGAACTATCTGCAATCAATGCCAAAAAAATAAATGTGGCTGTTGACTTTGACACTAACTTGACTTCACAATTAAATGAAGAATCTTTTAACAGGGAAATCGCATAAGACAGACAACACTGCTACTTACGTAGAACATATTCTTGCATCCTAATTTTGATTAAATGACATTAGGGAAGTCATAATTTTCGTGATCAGCATTAGTAAACACATGTATGATATCAAAGAAGTAATTCATAGCCTTGTAGATGTCACCAAATGTTTGGATAAACACAAGAATCTTAACGTGCTGCTAAACTTTTAACGACCGGACGAGTTGGCTGTGCGGTTAGAGGCGCGCGGCTGTGAGAGGTTCAAATCCCGGTGACTCCATGCGAGATTTATGCTGTTATCCTTCACACCAGCAACACTCTCCAATATTATTTCATTTCACTTCATACTTCAGTTAATCACTGACACAGACTTCGACAGCCGGTACAGTTCGTATCCTCGCCGCTAGAGGAGGGCCTTGTTCATTCCATTCCCGACCCGGATGAAAGTGGAAACAGGCTCTGGATTGTTAAATGATAATAATAAAGAGGAAGAAGAACAAGAAGACGTTCTTCTATGTTTGTATCTACTGCTGCTCGGGCGTGGTAGAATTTGTGACTGCGTGATTCGTTTAACAAGCACAATCCCTCGCGCGAAGGCTCCGGACTGTTGCTCATTATCGTTTTTGAAGATACCATCACAGCCCAGTGAAGGAAAACAAACTTGACACCGACTGTAGCGCCGTTTTGTTTTAGTATCGTTTGTAACTTCCGACAGAGTGAACGTATTTCAGTGTCCTCTCTCAAGACCGACTCCAATACTCAAGACCTTCCCAAGGTGGCGAATTGAGTAGCCGAGCATGTTCGAAACGTGGGTTTGTTGTCGGTGTCATTTAATTAAAGTTGACGATAAATATCAATTTCTTTGTCGAATATAAATTTGCGAGTGTATTTATATGAGTCGGTGGATACTTAGGACCTGTAATTATACGCAGTAATGTGAGAACGTGCTTGTTTTGAACAGAGTTTAAATCGAACTCTCATATAACTTGTCTTGAGTTCTCTAAGGGATAAAAGCTTCGAGAGAGAAACGGATTAGGAATATACATCGTGACTATTATGAAGTGTATGACGAAATAGTAATGTAAATAAATCATTTTGAAAATACGTCTGAGGTTTATCTATTCGTGTTCCTGGAAAGAATAATTTAGATGGATGATAACTGATATGGTGATGTTCCCTCAGTGTCTACGTAATTCAAAGCGTTGAGTGATTTAGATGCAAATGTACTTTACAAGAATCTGGGCTTCCTTGCGGAAGTATCTGTTGCGGCTCTGCGCAAATTTTGGTCACCTTTCAACATCAACTAAGGCAAAATATAGGCGTGGAATCAACTACCTGTCGGGCTGAGAGGCTTAGACGGTTGAGGCGCTGGACTTCTGAGCCCAACTTCCCAGGTTCGAGCCTGGTTCCATAGGATGGTGTTTGAAGGTGCTCAAATAAGACAAGTCAGCCTCCTATCGGTAAATTTACTGGCACGTACAAGAACTGCTAAGGGACTAAATTTGGGCACCTCGGAGTGTCCGAAAACCGTAAAATTATTTAGTGGGACGTAAGGCCATTATTATTATTATTATTATTATTATTATTATTATTATTATTATTATTATTATATCAACTATCTACCTCCTTTAGTCGATGAGAACGGATGCAAATAGAAACAAATCATATTTTACACATTCCTACCACAACTTCAGGTGCTATGTGATCTATATTGCTAATAACGTGAGGAGGTGTGTTAGTTAGTGATAGGCTCAAAAATTACTGGACCGACTGAGTTGAAATTTGGTAGGGGTAGGGCTTGACATTCTGAGACGAGCATGAGATACTTTTGATTTTGATATATTTCACCTTTTCGAACTAGCGGGGAATTTTACAGGGGCACGTCCCAAATTTGTGCAGTTTTTGTCGTACATTAGCTAAAAAAACAGGTAAACGGTTGTCCCTATCGAAAAATGAAGTGCTCCGTGTGGCCTTGAAATTAAATTTTACGTAAGAAAAGTCGCATATGGTTTTCGAGAAATTCATCTTTCTCAGCTGAATGGTCGCCTTCGGTTCGGATCGGAGATGTTAATTACCCTGGCTCGGGGACTGCATGTTTGTGCTGCCCCAAACATCCCTGCAACTCACACACCGCACGCAATACGATAACACGCAGTTTGATGCTGCCTACCCTCGTCACATGGTCTGAGTAACAAGGGCAATAGCCATACGAAATCATATTTTTAATATAGGTTCAGGATTCATATTGCACATTTCATCTTGCGCCATTAACCACTCGAATTCCTGCTCATAAATCCGTACGAAGAATGGATCCATTAGCTAGTAAATAAATAAAGGGAAATTGGAGAAGCGACGCAACGACAGGCGGTGCCGGCGGGGAAGCAATGTACACTGCAACACACGTTCGCTTGATGCACTCACTTTTCCTTCGCACTTCAAACTCGTGTTAACATGGACTGGCATAATTCCGTGAGCCTCGTTCAAGAATGTCAGGATGATACTTTTCCTTCAATTTGTTTTACATCGCACCGACATAGACAGGTCTTATGGCGACGATGGGACAGGAAAGGGCTAGGAGTGGGAGGGAAGGGGCCGTGGCCTTAAGATACAGCCCCAGCATTCGCCTGGTGTGAAAAATGGAAAACCACGGAAAACCATGTATCGGGCAGCAGCCAACAGTCGGGTTCGAACCCCACTATCTCCCTGCCGCAAGCTCACAACAGCGCGGCCCTAACTTCACGGCCAACTCGCCCGGTAATGTCAGGAGCTTCTGCAGTGGGCCGACTGATTCGACCCCAATATGCCTATCGTTCTGGGTGAAGATACCAATTTCGATTCCTTCAGAACGAACAAGTAGCTCAAAATCATGCAGAATCGCTTGAATTTATATTCATGGCCGACTGAGTACGCGACCACTCGCGGACTTACTGAGCGAAACATTAACGCAGAAACGTCGCCATAAGCTTCGTGTTAACGCAGTATATTATTAAACGAAGTGCAAAATAATCGTAGAATTCAACTTCGTCCGACCACAGAGATGCATTCACGCCCAAAAGGCTTGTATCCGATAGAGCCTAACCCACTTTCTAACAGTAATATAATTTCACATCAATATTTTTGAAATAAAACGTGTATCATACGGAGCGCTCTGAGAATATTTACGCAAAATTTCATGAGATTCTGTCCAGCGTTTTAGACGTGACGCCGATACATTTCATTGTTATATAGAGATATTTGTTCTCAAGACGTTATTAAGTTAGGAAACACAACATAAAGTACAGTATACGTGAAAATAACACCATTTGTGCTACTAGAATTACGGGACACGAAGGAAGATAAAGACAACAACCTGTTGATGAGTTGATAAATATTCAACACAACCTAAAAATTAAAAAAAATCACGAATCCTTAACGTATTTTCACGGAAAATCCAACACTTTGTACTCACCTTCTCATCGAGAGCTTTGTGATGTTCGAATAGGCTTTTCAAGGCCTTGAGCACTTCCACCTCACTGGACACCCCTGACTGCGCCGCGGCCTGCCGCTTTACCACAGTCATCCTGAGCGAACGTTCGTGTCTCGACACCAGGCACTCCAGATGTTCCAGTAATAACTAGAAGCAGAACAACACAACACTACAGCACAAACATTACAGAACCTCAAGGAGAAGAACTTAACACTAATGGAGAAAGAAGATGATACCATTATATAAAACAGAATGACAAATTCGACTACTTTTTGGTCCTATTTGGACCGTACTGACTGTGACAAATAAGTAACACGATTGGTTCTTAGTGGGTCCGCCATGTCAATATTTATTGTTTACACTGAAACAAAATTGAAAATGAAACAGTATGTAGTTTCAAGCAACTGGCAAGAGTAGGCCGCGGAGGTAAACACAACCTTCCTTTGTTGGAGGGCGACAATCACGGCAAGAACGTCCGTTAAAGCAGTCTGGCTTTCCAGTCCCTCTAAGTGGTTGAGTGAATACGATTATTCTTGTGCAAGATGACTCGTAAAATGTGGCGCTGTCATTACGCGACAAAGTCAAAGTGATAGCCGGCAAAAAACAAAAAGGCGTGGATGAGTGCCGCATTGATGGAGGAATGGATCACTAATATGTTGCTATTCCTTGACAATGCTGTGAAGTGGATACGGAACATAAAGCATGAAACTGGTTCAGGAAGGCTAACTTTCTTCCCAGCACTGGAGATAAAGAACTCTTGGACGAAGTGGGATAAAATGTTCAGGCCATATCATCCATGTGTTCATCTGGAAACTCTGACATGGATGCTGCCCGATACATCAACGACGATTGTGATTTGTAGCCAATCAAACCACTCATTTTGCGACAGAAATCATTGGCGAGAGACTGGATGACAAAACGGGGCAAAATGATGATGAAAGTAACGAGGAAGAGGAGACAGAAGTTGATGACGACTCTCCAGAATTCTCTAACTTCAGTGAAGCTCTCGCGCACGTACGGGGTCTACAAAATTTGCTGCAAAAGGAACTTGCCTGAACTATACGGATATTTGTGCCGGGTTAAAGAATCCGTCGTGAAAAGTTCAATCCTGCGCAACCCCAAGCAGGTGAAGATAACTTACTTTTGGAGCTCCAGCAGCGAGAAATAAATTCGTGTGTATTGACAAATAGTTCTGTAGTAGCCATAGTGTGTTAATTTTTAACTTTTAGTGTTTTAAGTGTTTACAAAATTTGCGCCGTGAATTGGAATTACATCAAGATTCACTAATGGATAAGACACTGGAGACTATTTGTAACGTAAGTACAGTTGCCTAGTGTGAATGTTTTCACACAATGTATAGCACTTTTACGAATTTTCAGACAATAACAAACAATGTCACATTAAATACTGTATTTGATTTACTTGAATAATAAGAAACCTTTCCAAATTGGAAAAAATATTGGAACCCGACCACTTCCGTCTTGAACAGGTTTCACTGTAATGATAATAATAATAAGAAGCTCGTTACAAAGTCACTTTGAATTACTCCTTTGATTTTCTTTACGGCTTGTTCTATTTCTTTTACGAAACCAACAATTCAATTATTTCTCAACGAACGCCTGAGCTATTCTATGTCCTTTGGCAAAAACGTATTTGTGTCAGTATAAAAAATAAAATAAGAAGAATACGAATAATAATACGTTGGCGAGGTTATTGCCCCGAATAACAAAGGAAAGGAAGCACTGGGGAAGAAAGCAAGAAAGATGGAATTAGCATTAAAAATGAGCCATGATACGGACAGATCCAAATCTGTCTCTTACCAGGCTAAACTACTGCGTAACAGTCAGACCGGCTGCAGCAAAAATAGAAGATATGTCGATTGGGAAAAAGGAAAGGAAGTTCCTCAGAAAATATTTGGGTCCTAAGAAAGTGTCCGAGGGTTTTGTCGTCCACCTGAGGTCAAACAAAGAACTGTATGCGAGAGTTATGAAGAAAGGAAGGTCACCTGAAGGGAATGAATCCGGAGAGATTGACGCACAAACTGCTGAATTTACAGGAAAACTGGAAATTCCATCCCCGCCGGCTGAAGGAGGTGCGGGTAAATGATGTAAGATCAGAGGACCATATTTAGGAAGAAAGTTGCCCGCATGAGGGATGTTCCAGAGAAAGAACCTGCTAAACCGCAGAACGTCTCGGCGGAAGAATGGCTGAAAAGGAGCAAGAGGCTGACAAACCTTTGGTTACGATGTAAACAAAAAGGTGCAAGGCAGAGAAAGAGAGGCAGGAAGCTTGCGTAATCGTAGTCTATAGCTGGCTGTTTCGATATCAATAAATACATAATGATGATAAACTCGTCACGAAGGTTTTCCCACATCTGGTGAAATTTCTGTTTTAATTTTTGTTTTTTCCTAGATTTAACGTCGCACTAACACATCAAAGGTGTTTTGCGGCACAAAGCTGGAAATGGATTGGGAAGTTCACGACCGAGGCCTCAATTAAAGAACAGCCCCAGTTCCCTGGTGTGAAAATGGAAAACTTCGGAAAACCATCTTCAGGAGGCCCACAGTGAGGTTGGAACACATTATTCCCCGTCTGCAACCTCATAGTTACGGGACCCAAACCACGTCGCCAATTCACTTTGTCAACAAAATTTCGTACTCGGTGATAAATAGTTCTGCAGACTGAACTCGCGATGAGTTATTCAGCATCTCGTCTTCACTCTAGACTGTATACAGAACTGGTGTGCTATTTGCAAGGCGATAACGTTTAAATATTCAGATGTCTGAACTCAAGAAAAGTTAAAGGTCATAAAGAAAGGAGTATCGCCCGACAAAGTGAGACAAGGCATGCAAGTAAACACGAACTTTAAGGTCGATAACGAGAACAGTCGGTACAGCATTACCGCCCTAATTGCAGGCCACGTCTCCATCTGGTAGTCATGGCAACTGGCAGAAAGAGAAACGGGGCTAAAAGACGTGGCGCTCTTCTTTCCTATAATACAAACTTCATATTAATGTTACTGGTTTAACGACCCACAGAGTTTTGCCCCGCAAGAGTTCATTTACGCGCCGGTAAATAACCGTACGAGACTAAGCCGGATAGACGATGGTTGCCCATAATTAATAATCACCACCACCACAACCGATTAAGCCGAAAGCTAACCTGCCATTTTCGGTTCTGCTGTTTGAACAACTCCCGCCTTCTGAACTAAAACATCTTGTGGATGGGGGCAGTATAATAACACCCACTGTATCCGTGCCTGTCGTAAGACTGGCCTCAGGGGCTCTCAACTTGGACGATCACGGGATCCTGAGCTGAATCCTGGAAATGCTTCCACTTACTTATGCCAGGCTCCTCCTTTTCATCTATCCTATCCGACCTCCCTTGGTCAACTCTTGTTCTTTTCCAACCCCGACAGTATTATGTTCCAAGGGTTAGGAAGTCTTTCAATTTCAAGCCCTTCGTGGCCCTTGTCTTTCTTTGGCTGATACCTTGATTTTTCGGAAGCGTCGGATCCCTTCCATTTTTGGTTGCCTAATTGTACTTCCTTTTTAAAAGAATAACCAGCATCTTCACCCCCGACTGTCAAATTGCGAGCGTGGGCTGATGACGTCGAGGCCTTTAGCTGAGTTCTAGCATTCCTTCAACTTACTTGTATCAGGCTCCTTACTTTCATCTATCCTAATCGAGCTCCCTAGTTTCAACTCTTGTTCTTTTCCGACCACAACACTATTAGGTTGCGAGGGATTGTCCCTGGCCGATACTTTCGTTTTTTGAAGTGTCGGATCCCCTAATGTTAATAGAGGATGATTGCTGACGTGTACTTCCTCTCGAAACAATAACCACTATCATCTATGACACTGTGGCTGAAAAGGCCATGTCCTCGTGTAAGACCAACCTCAAGGCAGCCGACGATGACGTTCGAACCCACAATCTCCTGAATGCAATGAGATCCGTACCAAGTAACTTCCTCGAACTATTTGGTTGAAAGTGGTTCAGGATAGCGGGAAACGGACCACTTGGTAGAGCTACATTTAACTCCGATGCACCATCACATGTGTACCCACACGCAGTGCACGGAAGTCCCAACGTGTGTCGGATCTCCGGGATCCACGTCACACGTACCGCCTTCCTAGAGCCACGCAAATGTTCTGCTAACCACGAGCTCGCTCATACACCCCAGAGTTTACAAAGGGTTTTTCAATTTACTCTGAGGGGTAGAAGTACCAGCGGTATATTACTTAGGACAGTTTGTTCATTATTAATTCACTAGCAGGGCGTTAAGCTGTCCATGCCTACGCCCCCCCCCTGTGGGTGGGGGATGGTCGATACCCACAATATCACCTGCCTGTCATAAGCGGGATCTAAAAACGGCCCCAGAGGCTCTTAACTTTGGAGCGTGGGTTGGCGACCACGAGGCCCTTAGTTGAGTCCTGTCGTTGTTTCCACTTATTTGTGCTATCCGTCTTGCTCTTTTCGTCCCCGAGCGGTATTAGGTTTGCGAATCCTACGGAGCCTTTCATTTTCACGTCCTTCGTGGCCCTTGTCTTTCTTTGGCCAATTCATTTAATCGTGTCAGAAATACAATCAAAAATATTAAAATAAAATACATCCAAAAACTGGTTCATATTATTTCTAAAAACTAGGTACCGGTAATACCACATCACAATTTAAATATAGTGTGACCACGCACGCTTCCTTGGTGGCAACAATCAGCTTCTGAAGAGAACATGTAGTTGGGCACAATTTGCAGACAAGGAGATGGTTCATGAACTGCTCCTCACCGCATTCGCATAGTGTGGAGTCGCACGCGAATCTCATGTTGCTCCTTCATCTGCGCAGCCTCTTGAGTGTCATCCAGTTGACCGATACATTCATTTTTCAAAGTGTCCGACCCCCCCCCCCCCCCCCATTTTCCCCCTCTGATTAGTGTTATATAGAGGATCGTTACCTAGTCGTACTTCCTCTTAAACCACCACCACTTCCCGCATTATCTCGTTTTCGTGGAACGAACAAACGCGTGTTTATTATGTCTTTCATAAATACGGGAACTCAAGATATCATCCAATCCGCTCCATCGCATAAACGCCGTGATGTACACACTATACGCAGCTTATCGTACAGGACTGTTCGGCGGGCGGCCTACTCAAGACGGCAGCAGGAGTTAGCCGATGGGAGAGGCTCTTCAGTATATAATTAGAGGGTAGCAACCTGGAACTTGCTTCACCTCACTCTAACTAGCCAGACTTGCTGTAGGATTCATCTGTGAGGCTCACAAAACTCACAGTGCTCTGGTTTAAATGACAAGTTACATGCAAATGTCAACTACCCATTGTTTAAGAAGGTTCTACTAAGCAACGGCTCTGAATATGAACGGATCGCTAAGCTTTAGCGGCAAATTATATGTAAAGACTCTTGCCTTCAAACCTGAACAATTCATCAGCAATGTAAATCAATCCCAGAGACAATGAAACGTGAGGGTTTCCAGATTAAAAGCTAGGCACTCGTAGAGGAGAAATCACTGCTCTTTAAATGAGTCGGGACGAGACAAGGGCTAACGAACTGGCGGTCTGGAATAACGGATAGCCTGCCTTTGTCCAGGTATGAATGAAGTCTCCTCTCATCCAATCTATTTTCACTGTGTAAAATTATTTCCCTGTTCGGACATTTTTATGTTTCCACTTTTTTTTCCTGCAACAACCACACAAGTATATATAAAATAAAGTTTTGTCTGTACATTGCTCAGAATTTAAAAAAAAGGAATGGTATATCTGTATCAGTCGTGTTCGCAGTAACAAGGAAATTCAATTTATAATTTTCCGTCATTTTATTATGTGAACACGAGAAAATGGCTGAACAGAACTCAATGAAAATCGGTACGTGAAGTCCGGGAGTAGGGCACTACAGTCCAGGCTATCAATAATTTGTTTTACTTTCAATCTTTAACGTTCCTCGTTCTTTTCATTTGCCATTATTTTCATTGTTAATTCTTATTTCCCAACAGTTATATTGTTAGTTCTTAATTTTCTTCCGCTACCAGTTGAGTTTTCTTCATTCTCTTTCATTTTTTTTTTTTGAAGTTTGTATTGTGCTACTCCACTGTAAATATATTGTTCACTGCGGAACTCGGTATCTCATTGTTTTGGTTTCCCAAATAAATAAATAAATAAATAAATAAATAAATAAATAAATAAATAAATAAATAAATAAATAAATAAATAAATAAATAAATAAATAAAGCTGGGCGAAATGGAAATTTCGAGGAAGGCCTAAAATGTAATTTTCAAATATCTACGTTACTAGTGGTCCTATCCATAACAGAAGATATACAGCATACAATTTTCGATAGTTTGTCTTATACAGTTTTACCGTACCGGCTAATTATGAATTTAGACTTCCCTTGCTAAGTCCAAATCAACGCCGAGCCACAAGAAAATCGCCGAACAGAATTTAATGAAAATCGGTACGTGCGGGGAACAAGGCACTGCTAAACAATTTTATTCAAGTTGAGTGGAATGGCAGTTAAAGAGAAAGCCTAAAACTTAATTTTCTTATATCTATGTAGCTAGTCGTCCTATCCATAAACACTACGCCCCTATATGACAAAAGTTCCGATTATTTATGTCTTGTCGAATTTTACCGTACCGAGTATGATAAAAGAAGGCTTTTGTTGGTTAAGTTCATATCAACGCCGAACATCGCTAACACGAAATATAGTCGAATCGTCTTGACTGGCGATAGTGGTCGTTACTGTCTTAAGGTAACGATAACGGCCTGAGGTGCAGGTCCTTCGAGTTGACGCCGTACAGGTGACATGCGCGTCTATAAGGATGGGGCCTTGCCTATTTTAATTATGAATACGGCACACACACCCAGCCTCAGAACCACCGGAATTACCAATGAAGGTTAAAATCCCCGAACCGACCGGGAATCGGACCCGGTACCCGCTGGACCAAAGGCCAGCACGCTATCCATTTAACCATGGATTCGGACTGTCTTAAGGTCAAAACCACGTGGTCATCAGTCCATATCGACAAAATATTGTGTAGATCATTATTAAAATGAGAAAAAAATCGTGAAGGAACGATCGCATCAATTATAAGGCAAGAGGGAGTCGTGAAAGGAGAAGGACTCCTTTACATTGAATGTCCTGATATCACAGAGTCGGAAGAAAACTGAATGTGAAGGGCTACAATAGCCCATAGAACAGATCAAAAATAACATTGCATTGACAACTGTTGTGATATGCTTTGCCTCTTCTGCTGTCACTCATCTCCGATGAATGGGAACACTGCTGCGTCCCGAGTAGAACAGTCTAAAGGGGGAAAGGGGGAGTGTGAAGTAGGTGGGGAGTACATCTTCTAGTTCATACAATCCTACCTTTACAATGCATTTAAACCTATCGAGTCGGTACATAATAGGTACCCTTCACATTTTCCTCCATCGTACCACTATATTTGTCAAAATCCTTTCCTTACACTGCATCACGAATCTTTAACGTCTTTAATCTTCACCATTACGCAAATAACACTAACTTTACTCAACTAAGGCAGTTCTTAATATCTGCACTAGTGTCCAAAAGTTAAGCATAATCTCTAAACGAGGCCATACCACCTGACAGGAATGTCAAACGGATTGCTGAACAAACGGAAGCTGACTCACACACCATATGTCACACAACTTGTCCAGAAAAACAGTGTCAGAAATGTTCTGATAGCAAAGGTACACCTTTGACAACAGCTAACAAAATTTGGCAATGTCTTCCACAACAAAATATGCTGTTAGTAGGGTGTATGGTAACCCCTAACGGCCACACATCCTTCGCAACGATGTGGTATGCTCTCTATCAGATGGTCCAAGAGCTCTTGTGGCAGTCGATCCCATTCCTCCAAAAGGGAAATGCGAAGGTCCTGAAGGGTCCTTGGTGGAGGCTGGCGGGGTACAATTCGCCTCCCCAATGCATACCAAGCATGTTCTATAGGATTCAGACCTCGCTGGCCAGTCCATGCGATGAATGTCTTCCCCAGCCAGAAATTCATCCACCAGAGCAGCACGGTGCGGTCGGGCATTATCGTCCATTAAGAGGAAGTCTGGAAAACCGCATCTCTGAAGAATCGAAGATGTGGTCTCAGTACCTCATCCCTGTATCTCCGAGCGTTAACAGTGTTCCTCGGACCACCCATTAAGATGTGCAGGTCCATACGGCCATTCAACATGATGCCGCTCCACACCATCACACCAGCACCACCATACTGGTCCCGTTTCACGATGTTCCTGTGCTTGTATCGGCTACCCGGTTCTCTCCAGATAAATGTGCGACGGGAATACTTCTGCAAACTGAAGCGGAATTCACCTGTGAAGAGCACATGCCTCCATTCATTCATGGTCCCGTTTCAATGCTGGCGGCTCCAAAGTAAACGGGAGTGTGCTGGAGTCAGCGGGACGCACACCGCTGGTCGTCGGACAAACAGCCCTGCTGTTCTGAGCTTCCCGTGCACAGTTTGCCGGGAAATGGCAACCCCTGAGACAGCTGCACGCTCCGCCGACAATTGTCTTGCAGGTGCACTCCGGTTAAGGCCAGATATCGGTCCTGATGTGGGGTGGTTACCCTTGGTCGACCTGGTACTGGCCTACGACTAACATCTCCTGTGTCCCGAAATCGACTACAAAGCCTGGAAATTACACTTTATGGCACATTCGAGGATAAAGCGACTTCGGTCCGTGTCTTGCCTGCTTCCATGCGGCCGAGTATTCTACACTGCAAAACGGGGTCCAAATGGCGTCGTTGTGCCATTATGTTGTCACGTTCACCACGAGGCTAAACACCGCACACTATAACAGGGCAAACACGACTGAGGGAATATGGGGCGGAGGCACTGGCTGTGTCTACTTTGCGGTTACGCCGCTAGTCAAAGCAGGGACCACTTCTTTCCTACACAGAGCGAACACGTAAGGTTGGTAGGTGCATATATCGTGCGATTTGCGGTCTATTTCCTGTTGCCCTTCTTACTAGTAACTTATGCTTAACTTTTGGACACTAGTGTATCTTTCTGGATGAGTACACACGGGGCTGAGATCATGCATTCTTGGGTCAACTAATCAGAAACATGTGTACTTCTTAGACAATTGTTTTACTTTCTTAGCTTTAGATTCTACAGATTCTTGTAGTCTAAAATAATACACAGCCTTAATATTTTATTTTCCTACTTAGTATATAATGTACGTTTTAATTTTACTGGATTTTGTATCTGTATTTTAAGTTTAATGTTTAATACTATAAACATCTAGTTATGTGTGCTGATAAACCTGTATTGTATTATATGAAGATGCTGCATAAAAGGGCTTTTCAGCCTCAGTGGCATGAAACTTACCAATAAATTCAAATTCAAATCAAATGTTCTCATTACTACTGGTACGTGACACACTGGTTCATCACAGTTATCCAGCTATCCGCATACTTAATGGAAAATGGCGAAGCAGTGTTCACCACTGTCTGCGGGCCGATCATTTCTGCTCTGGAACTTGTCAGTTTTTTTTTCTATTTGTTTTACGTCGCACCGACACAGATAGGTCTTATGGCGACGATGGGATAGGAAAGGCCAAGGAATAGGAAGTAAGCGGCCCTGGCCTTAATTAAGGTACAGCGCCAGCATTTGCCAGGTGCGAAAATGGGAAACCACGGAAAACTATATTCAGGGCTGCCGACAGTGGGGTTCGAACCCACTATCTCACGAATACTGGATACTGACCGCACTTAAGCGACTGCAGCTATCGAGCTCGGAACTTGTCACTGTTAGAACGCCAGCATAGTACTCTTCGTGAAAAGTGAGAAACTATACCGCTTTTCATTTATTAGATCATTTCATGTGATAGCATTGCTTTTAATCAAGGCATTCCAGTCGGTTAACATCGTATTCTGACAAGAATACTGACGTCATTGTAATGATCTACGTCATGTTCAGTTCGATATTTGTCTTCGTCTGTTGCAACATTACGGAAATATGGAAGGCTGGGGTTTTAATTAAACTTTGTATTTCAGTTTAGAGTAAGGTCCAATAGAACCTTAGTTATAAGTTGTCCAAGGAATTTCATCATGATGGGGAGTTTCAAAAGGACCTAAAGCATAAAACTCGATGAATCTCTCTTACGATTGATTCTACACGAAAACAGCTCACGGCGAATTTTTATTCTTTACCTTTCCTCTCCTATACAGGAGAAAACAAAGGAAATATCAGTGGTAGTCGTATGAAAGTTTAAGAGCCGGTAACTACTGCAACTCTTTGGACCCGGGGTCTTCACTTGTTTTTCCTTGGCGTCCCGATTGATGGTAATATTGAAATAAAGGGGGTTCTGGGGTACATAAACATATGCTGGTATTTCTTGCGGTGAATGGTTACTGCGTATGATAATTACAGAAAGTAAGTAATTACTGTATAGGGCCTGTATTAGCACTGAATTTCCGTGCATAAAAATATCAACCAGTGGGTTATTTACACACGATACATTCACATGTAAACAACATTTTAGATCAATGATCTTTTAAACTGAATGATCATACGCACGCTTGAAACGTACAACTTACCCACCGAACCTCATTAGTGGGAGAAGTGGCACTCTTAACTTGGAAGCGTGGGTTGGCGACCACGGGTCCAGGCATTGCTTCCACTTACTTGTGCAAGGCTCCTCACCCTCATCCATCCTATACGACCTTCCCTGGTCAACTTCTGTTCTTTTCTTACCCCATTGCTATTATGTCCCGAGGTCTATGGAGTCTCATTTTCACGCCCTTCGTGGCCCTTGTCTTTCTTCGCCAGATACCAACATGTTTCGAAGCGTCGATTCCTTTCCAATTTTCTCTCTGATTAATGTTATATAGAGGCTGATTGCGTAGTTGTACTTCCTCTCAAAACAATAACCACCACCACCACCACCGTCTCGCTGACAGTGCAAATCGTGTTCAGTGACATCATTAATGCTGCTAGAACCCACAGCTCACGGCAGTCCAACGACTTCACCTTCTACCGAGAAAATCAATCAGGACGTCGCCAACAATGACTGAATCAGTCAGTCGGCTAGAGCGTCCACTATGTGAAATGAAATCTTCGGAGTAAATTGTACCGCTATTTTTCTTTGAGTTACGTAAACACGTTCCAGAGAAGCTGGTCATTGGAATGAAACTTGGAGTTTCTGCGATAATTACACAACAATTTAGAATGAATTAAAAAAAGCGCGAATAAAGTCGACAGAAGCAGGAATGATCATAATAAGTTACACAACTATTACATCGATACCTTGTACAAGAACAGATTTCTAAAACTAATGTAGTATTCAGAACAACTTCAAAATGAAAGTGCGCCATTGTCCTTCCTCTTCGTTGACAGAAGAAAATTAAAAAAACAGCCATTCATACCCAAGACATCGCAGTATCTACTTGTAGGTCCTCTACTCTCGGACAATCAATCACAAGAACGCTGTGGCCAGGTAATGTGGTAAAAAAATGCCCTAGAGTCAAATTGGATAAGTCACATACCGGGCGTTAGCTCTTTAGGGTAAAGTTGAAAACCACTTTCGGTACTGTACTCTAAGAGGAGATATCAGCTTGAACGCGCGGGTACCTCTACCAAATTCTGCGCAATATCACGGACGTGTAGAACATCAATGCGAACAGCCCGTAATGTGTGTAATGCGCAAAATGAAATATGACAACTGTCGTGGCATGTTTATTGAATAATTACGGTAAGCACAAATAGAAATATCCCCATGTAGGTGGGGGCAGTGGAATAACACCCACGGCATCTCCTGCCTATCGTAAGAGGGGACTAAAAGGGCCCCCAGGGGCTTTTAAGTTGGGAGCGTGAGTTGGTGACCACAGGGCCGTTAGCTGAGTCCTGGCATTGCTTGCACTTACTTGTTCCTGGCTCCTCACTTTCATCTATCCTGTCCGACCTCCCTTGGTCACCTCTAGTCCTGCGACGCCGACGGTATTAGGGAATTCGAGGTCTAGGCGGTCTATCATTTTTACGGCCATGATGGTCCTTATCTTTCATTTTTCGAAACGTCCGATCCCTTTAACTTTCCCCAATGATTAGTTTTAATAGAGGATGGTTGCCCAGTTGCACTTCGCCTTAAAACAATAATCGCCACTCCTGCGGGAATAAACACGAAACACTGCCGGTGCTTCAGAGTAGACATTGTTTTCACTACGACGCACTCACCGAACAGCGTGGCAATTTATACTAGGGTTAAAAAGATACCTACCATATACAATAATGTACGTCAGTCTCACGAATATTTCTTCTTATCAAAATGATTACATTGTAAGCAATAAAAATGCCACGACAATTGCTATATGTAATTTTTACACGTTACAACATTACTGCATGTTAGAGTCCTACATGTCCCTGATATTTTGCCTAATATGCACCTAGGCCCAACACGCACGTTCAAGCTGATAACTTCTCTTACTCTACCCATAACGGTTTGCAAATTGGCATGAATATTTCTGTAATGAAGGGCTAACGAGTACTAGTGAAGCTATATGACTTGTTCGATTATCGTAACAGGCGACTAAATGGGGTCCAGGGGCTCTTGACTTTGGAACGTGGGTTGGGGACCACAGGGCCCTCAGCTGAGTCGTGGGATTGCCTCCACGTACTTGTGTCAGGCTCCTCGCTTTCATCTATCCTATCTGGCCTCCCTTGGCCAACAGTTATTTTTTTCGGACCTCGACGCATTTAGGTTCCGAGGGCTACGGAGTCTTTCATTTTCACGCCCTTTGTGACCTTTGTCTTTCTTCACTGTACGTTCATTATTCGAAGTGTGGGATCCCTTCCATATTTTCCCTCTGATTAATGTTAACAGAGGATTGTTGCGTAGTCTTACTTGCTCTTAAAACAATCACCTTGACCCATGAGCAATTTTCACCATCTTACCCGGCTACAGCCTCTGAGAATCTCGTTATACATTTCCTAACGATTTCTTCTTCTTCTTCTTCTTCTTCTTCTTCTTATTATTATTATTATTATTATTATTATTATTATTATTATTATTATTATTATTATTATTATTATTATTATTATTATTATTATTATTATTATTATTATTATTATTATTCCCAGAAGGTCTTCATTCCTTCCCCTCTGATCTTTCTTTCTTCGTAACTCCTTTCTGCACTACGTAAAATTTCCTCTCTAACCCTCTTCCAGCCACTTCGTTGGAGCCTTCAACCTTAGGATACGAACATACGGAAGATGCATCGCAGCTCGCGGTCGCGGTCGAGGTTTACTCTGCGATCGATGGAGGCTGAACATACCGGAGTTGTTTAACTTTCAGTGTTCTGAGATGTGTTTACAGTGAGTGGACGTTATGTTTAGATCTCCGCGTTCAACGTAAAGATAATTTATCCTCTACTACTGAGCTACAAGTATAGAGTACATATTCAAGTGACAATGGAGATAGTGATTAATTGTGCATAAGCACACGATGGTGACTACTTTCAAATCAGTAAACCCGCCAGTGGAATGCTCATCCTATAAATAAAAGAAGGCAGGCGCTGAGGGAATATCACAACTTATTTGAAGAACTGAAACACCACCCGGGCAGATTCCATTCATACACGAGAAAGTCCCTCGAGACGTTCCAATACATATTATACAACAATGTGGAATCAAAAATTGATACTGTGAAGTACAATACACACGCGGGCTCTGTTAACACCTGGATCTAGGACACAGTAGAACGGGGGGATATATCACGTGATGTCAATTCGGACAAGCCAATCAGGAGCAAGCTACATCGATGCCTCCCGTTCTACAGCGATGAGAACACAAACTTTCTTGTCATCGCGCTAGACCTCCTGGTGAATCGCGATGGTGAATGGAAGCGAGCATCTTTGACATGAACTGTTCCATTTAAAACTGTGTGTGTGTGTGTGTGTGTGTGTTACCAGGAGGTGACATCGAGGCATCGACCGCGAGCTGCGATGCATCTTCGGTATGTTCGTACCCTAACGATATACTTAAAGATATTCTTCGTCGATTTCTTCTCGTTTATTCTCGCCAGATGTCTACAGAATGTGAGCCTTCCTTTCCGCAATGAGACTGTGATATTTTCAGTGTGTCTGTAAAGGACCTCGTTCGTCCTTTTCTTCCATATCCCATCAGTATCTCTCAGTGGTCCTAGAATGTTTCTGAAGATATTTGCTTCAATTCTTTTTTCGATTTCCTACAGTTACCCTTTAGTCACACAGACCTTCTAGTTTTACTACAGTACTGTAGTGCCTGAGTTTAGCCTTGTAGGATATTAGAAAATCACTTTGATTCCTGTGTCTTGTTATACAAATATAACGGCAAGAAATTACTTTTCATCTGTCTGTAATAAACATCATTGTTTCTCTTTTTCTGAACAAACAAATCACCAATCACACAACACAAGCAGGGCGCACTGAATGTCACGCCGCATGATACGTAGAAAAGGTGAAGTAAAATTAATAATACTTTGCCTCGGCCAGACTTGAGAACGAACTTCCTTCGCATCAACAACATTCATTCTTAGTTTAGACGTCCCGCAGTGCCACACCGGAAGTAATTACGACGCCATTAGCAGCGTCCTGGTGAGAAAGGGTTGACCACGACGTCACACTCACACGTAGGTTATAAAGAAACCGTCTCTTGTTTGCAGCTCTCTCCTGCTCGCTACGTCACCATTATGCTCTGAACATAATAACTGTTTGGCGCTGCCTGGAGGTTGACTGTGGAAACACTCACGTCCAACAATCCTAAACTGCGATTCGTATCAATTTATTAGCATTTGCACCCGTTCTTCGCAAGGGAATTGGTAATAGATGTCACGATTCCCTCACGAATTGACGCGAAATTACATCCCTGTATTAAAACGTCATGTTAAACTGATATTCTTCTACAAAGAAAAATAGGCGGGGGGGGGGGGCAGTAGTACGATCACAGAGTTCCTGGTCTCAAAATACATGCAGATGGTGATTATCACACCTGAAACGGATAACTGAAGCAAAATTTCGCCAAAATAGTCAATGTACAGACATGGTCTTTACGATTTTATTTACGTTCAACACCTTTTGGGCTATGTATACTGGTATACAGGTATATTTTGTAGGAGAGTAAAATCACTTCTTCGGTTTCCTATAAAACCCCACTCCACTCCACTCCGAGAATTTGAAAGCTATGGACCTTAAAACCTACCTTTGGATAGAGTATGCTAAATATGAAGTTTGGTTAAAATATTTCCAGTAGTTTCGCAGTTATGAGAAATATGCTTTACATGGACCCGCTTTTAGGCTAAGTCCGCTCGAACTTAGACTGAAAAACGGACCGTTAATGCTGTCTCCCTTATTAATCCTCGTATCGAAATGATGCACATGAGAAAAAAGTTTTCGAAATTGGTTTCCATTAAGGCGGGTAGATTCCATTAAGTTTGGTAGTGTATATTTTGTGGGAGTGCAAAATCACAGTATCGGTTTCGTATAAACCCCCAGTCAGTTGACAGATTTAGAAACAATATTAACCCTAAAAACCAACCCAAGGACAGGTGGATTCTAGATATGAAGTTTGGTAGAAATATATCCAGTTGTTTTCAGACAGACAGACAGACAGACAGACAGACAGACAGACAGACAGACAGACAGACACACCAAAGCCGAAATATATGCAGATGGTCATTATTACACCCGAAACGGATAACTGAATGAAAATTTCGCAAAAGTAGTCAATGTACAGACACACGGTCGTTAAGATTTTATTTATATAGACAGAGGGAGAGCGATCTCGAAACTTAGTTGCAATACGTCATGAACACAAAGTAGATATAATTACACTGTGCCATTGCAATTTTAATACAATTGAGAAAATATGAACTCTTATGAGTTTTGTCACTACAATGCTGCAAAAAAATTAGCGCTTAAAAGTTTCCGAAGTAGAAAACCTACTAGCCGAAGCTGTGGTGAATGTTAGCGCAGTTGACTGGAGCTAAGTTGTGAACCATACACAAACACGAGCATATGAGACGTGGGAAAATACAGGTGGTGTAGTGGAGAATTGTGTCGAAAATTAGTTGCGTAGTTGGAAGCTGGTGATAGTGTGCTGAGACCAGCAGCCAATTTGTAGCCTTTGCCAGTCATTAGCGATTATTCATTTTTATCACACTCTATTGTTAGTAAGTGCATCCAATGTGTTAACGTTTCTGTGAATTTGTTTTCTACGTACTTTCGTTATTCGTTAACTTTCCTGAATATAAAGTTTTGCGAGGAGTGTATGACGCGCTAGTAGTGCAATATCTGTTTTCGCAATCGTTGAGTGCTGACAACATACGAAAAGCGTTAGCCAAGAGTTTTGCAAAATGACTATTTGCAAGTTAAGCCGTTCGGAACACACTTCCTAAGGCTCTCAACTAACTCTGAATGTGTCTCTTTTCTTTTATTTGATCCACCTTGTCAATACCTAAATGCACAATCACAGATTGTTGTCTACATTAATACTAAGAGTGCATGTTTCGGGAACCTTCTATTATTTTCATCAGCTCACCAATTTTAAAACCTCTTAAAAAATCTAGACCTTTAAAAATTACATAATCGTGAAATGTGCTTAAAATAGTATCTACAAACTATGGTTTTAAGATTCGTAGGCTTCACTAATACAATGAATCACAAATTTGATGAACGACGTGTGATGACCTTGTATGTATGTTTAGTCCTCAGCCCGAAGGCTGGTTGGATCCTCAACAGCTCCGCCATCAGCTGTCATAGATGGCCTAGGCATCACTGAAGAGGCGTACTAGTGATGACCTTATAAAACTTATAATAGTATAATAGTTTTAATGTCCTACATTTAACTATGTCACAAATTTAAATTTAAAAAGTTAAAAACACAGGCAGGTCTGTTCACGAACACTGAATCACCAGTTTGATGTACAAAAACAACGTGATAAACTTCAGAAAGGTTCCATTAGTCATATATATTCCACTTGCGTTTGGCTTTGCAATTAGAAATGGATGTAGTCTAAAAATATCCATCCTAACCACATTTAAACCATATAGTGGCTCAAAAGTCCATTATCAATAGATGCAATCTACTGACTATTTTGCATATGACCTTGTTTTTACTGGTAGTACACAAAGCATGTCCAATAACGTTCCAGTTTGCCCTTACGTTGCTTTTTTTTTTATGGCAGTGTATACGAAATCCTCCCTTTATATAAATAAGGAAAATAGAATGAAAGAGGATTTACCTTGAAAGAGGATTTACCTTACTAAACACTTTGTAAACAAAGGTCTAGATATGTTAAGAGGTTTCAGAATTTGTGAGCTGATGAAGAGAACTGAAGGTTCTCGAACCATTCACTTTTAGAAGTAATGTAGAGAACATTTGTTTGTACATTTAACAAGGCGGATACAATATAGGAAAAGAAAAAACACTACTTGTAACACTCAGTGCAGATATATTGGACCAAAATGGTCAAAATTGTTGATTCTAACTCTGAATGTCACCAAAGGGAACAATTTCCTACCTCAACTACTAAAAAGTAGGAGAGAAAAAATAATAGGCTTAAAGATAATAATAATAATAATAATAATAATAATAATAATAATAATAATAATAATAATAATAATAATAATGATAATAATGATGTTACGTGCCACTAAGTACTTGAACGGTTTTCGGAGACTCCCAGGTGCCGGAATTTTGCTCCTCCGGAGTTGTTTTACGTTGCCAGTAAATCTGCCGACACAAGGCTGGCGTGTTTACCACTGGAGTGAGCCGACATCGAACACGATAACCTGGGCTCACAGGGCCATTTTACTCATGATTTTCAGTTGAAAAATGATCTTTTCCACCCACAGACAAATTCTGGTTTAATGACCGTAAATAACTTGTTATTTCTTATCATATGCACACATATTATGTACGTAAGTGGATGTCATCAAATTAACACGTATAGTATGTTCTAAATTTCGCCAGAGAAGAGAACTCTTTAAAAGAGTCGGGTCAGCACATGCACATGATAAGCGCTTTGTCAATTTGAACATTGAATGATCAAAGCTATACGCTACATCCCTGATGAACGTGTTCTTGGTGAATAACGAGCAAGCAGATTTACAGCATCATCCAGCGAAATATACAAAATGCAAGCTAATGAAAGTCTTTGACCACAACAAATAGAAAAGAATTTCAAGCGAACGCTCATACACCATTCGTTGGCCACATTTCCGGGAGATACGAAACCTCAAAGCTCATTAAGCCAAGTCTCAATCCTCGTGTGCAACTAGACTTCAGGCGAGTCAGCGATTACACGAACCAAGCTAACACTATCGCCTATACATATTACAAAAGTAGCCGATGTACCCGTACTTCGCTACGGGATTCTCAGAAAGACTGCCTTTGTGGTTTTCCTAATTGAAGTCAACGTAGGTCATTACAAAAAAGGTTAGTAGAAATGTAACGATTAAAAGCAATGCTATCATATAAGATACTCGATCAAATGTACAGCGCACATTTTCTATCTCTTAATGAACAGTACTACAGTGCCGAGCTAACATTCCAAAGTTCAAGAGCTGGAATGACAGCCCTAAACACTCCTCTGCCATTATTGATTTAGTGAGCACACTGCTCATTCCAATCAGAGTACGGATTGAATAGCTCGAATGCTATGATGAACCAGTGTGTTACGTACCAGTAGTATCAGAAAATTTATGAGCCAGAGGAATGGCATGCTGAAGAAGATAGTTATCCAACTCTCCAGCTATTTCCCGCCAATATTCAGGCAGGCTGTTAGACTCGGTACGACCGGGCGAGTTGGCCGAGTAGTTAGGGGCGCGCAGCTTTGAACTTGCATCCGGGAGATAGTGGATTCGAACCGCACTGCCGGCAGCCCAGAAGATGGTATTCCGTGGTTTCCCATTTTCACACCAGGCAAATGCTGGGGCTTTACCAGACCAAGGCCGCTTCCTTCGCACTCCTAGCCCTTTCCCATGCCGTCATCGCCAAAAGACCTATCTGTGTCGGTGCGACGTGAAGCAAATTAAATAAACAAACTCGGTACGCAGCAGTAATCCTATCTTTCGGCAACAGAAGGAACAAAGCACATCACAACAGACAGTGGTCAATGTAATGTTATTGTTGATCAATTTTATGAACTTTCTATATCGTAGGCCTTCACATTTAGTTTTCTTTCGAATCTGTAATATTACGACGTCTTATAAAATTATTTATAACGTAGACTGTAGTTCCTTATTCTCCGAGTTCACATACCAACTTTCATTAAATTCTTTTTACCTATTTTCTTGTGACTCGGCGCTGATATAGACTTAGTAACAAAAATCCAAATTCATGAATATCTCTGTGATCATAGCCGGTACGGTAACAATATATAAGACATAAATGATGGGAAATATAATACTATATAACTTTAGTTACGTAGTATTTATCGACATGACCGCTAATACCATAAATATTTGAGCATTAAACTGTAGGCCTTCCCCTAAACTACCATTTTTCTCAGCGTGAATACAATTATGTATAGCCTAGATTGCAGCGACTTATTCCCCGACTTTGCCAACCGATTTTCATGAAGATACGACCACTAATTGAAAAATACCGCGAATTCTGTATCCCTGCCTATATTTGTTTCCTCGGTTATAAAAAAGCCTTCGACTGTGTCAAGTGGGACAAGTTGTGGGAAGTGCTCAATGAATGTAGAGTCCCAAAACACTTAACGTCATTATTGGAAGGTCTTTATAATAGCCATAATTCAACCGAAAGGTGGATGGTGAGTGCTCAGAATTTTTCAATGTGACAAATGGAGTCAGGCAAGGTTGCATATTGTCACCCCAACTCTACATCATCTACGCAGAGTATGTAATGAGAAGAGCGCTGGATGGCCAGGATAGTGAAATTTCAATCCGTGGTAGGAAAATCAACAATTTACGCTTCGCTGATACCACACTCATTGCAGGAAGTGAACAAGAACTTGATGAATTGCTCTCTAGAGTGACAATCGTTATTCGGATTTTGGTCTAGAAATTAACACATGAAACAGACGAAACTAATGGTTATCAGCCGACAAAGTCAAATCCCATTCCGAATAACAGGATGCCTGAAAGATCCGGAGTTGGTGAATGATTGTGTATATCTGGGCTCTATAATCAGTAACGTGGGAAATTGTGATAAAGAAATAAAACGACGGATTGTCCTAGGTCGTGCCGCAATGGTTAAACTTACGAAGATCTGGCAGAACCGGGCATTATCCAAAACAGTGAAAATACGATTGGTGGAATCACTGGTGTTTTCTGTTTTCCTGTACGGTTGTGAGACCTGGACTGTGAAGGCTAGTGACAAGAACCGAATAGATGCCTTTGAGGTGTGGTGTTGGTGGAGAATGCTCCGTATATAATGGACAGAAAGAAGAACAAATGCCTCCATTATAGAAGAACTGAGCATCACAAAACGTTTATCTTCCCGCGTTAGTGAAAGCTACCTCCAGTTCCTGGATCACATTTTGAAGAAAAAAGACAATTTAGAAGAGACTATTCTGCAAGGCAAAATTGAAGGCACAAGACCAAGAGACAGAACAACAAGTAGATGGCTAGACCAAGCAAAGAAGATCAGCGGTCTACCTCTTCACAATATCTTAGGAAGAACTGAAGACCGCTCAGTATAGAAAAATCTTGTTAAGGATGCAGTTACTAATGAAGTGGAGAAATGAGGTCATGACGCTCAGCAATGAGTAAACCGACGACCACTAATAACATAAATATCTGAGAACTAAATTTTAGGCCTTCCCCAAAACTACCGTTTTTCTCAGGGTGAGTACAATTATTTATAGCTTAGAATATTGTGACCTATTCCCCGACTTTGTCTATCGATTGTCATTAAGATACGCCCACTAATAACATAAATATTTGAGAATTAAATGTTAGGCCTTCCCGTAAACTATCATTTCACTCAGTGTGAATACAATTATTTATCGCCTAGATTGTAGCGACTTATTCCCCGACTTTGCATACCGATTTTCATTAAATTGTCTTCAGCCGTTCTCCCGTGATGCGTATACATACATAAATACATACATACATACTGTACCATTCCATTTTCCGTAATGTTAAAAAAATGTCGAAAAGTTGAATGAATAAAATTACGCGAAACGAAATTTATGTAGAGCGAACGCAAATAATAATAATATGATTCACAAGTTCACAGGGGCGAACTTAGAAAAAATGAGTATAATCGCTATGGCAGTGGAGAAAAAACAGGAAATACGAGGCAGATTGCTAAAAAAAAAAAAAAAAAAGAATGCTATTGTTATAACTCAGTACCAAGAAAAAGCAAATGGAGGACAGGGTTGTCAAGTGCATTTAATCGCAAGAAAATAAAATAAATATCGATATTGGTATTCTTAAAAAATAGAAAGCAAAGGAGAACTAAGTACATTTATTAATTTATTATAAAGAAACGGTGCTCTCGCGGTAAAAAAGAGAGAAGCTAAATAAGCGAAGCAAGCTGACTTATGAAAACCAATGTAGCAGTTACCGGCAGAATACCAAGATTGCCGAGCGAATTTGAAACGATAAATTCAGAAAGCAAGAAGAATAAGGAAAAATAACACGACAGAAAACGAGCAAATTATCCAAATCTAGCTATCTTATAAATAAAATAGAGACTGAAGCATTGAAGCTGATATAGTACAACTGAAAGCAGTCTTCATTGGATATCAAAATCAGAAAAGCAATTATAGATTGTCAACTTATTAAAAATATCGATATGAATTCCTACATCTCATATTTGTATTCTGTTAACTTAAGCTCAAGCCTGAAGAACGACATAATGTGCAACTAGATGTGCAGTGGGCAGTCTTGGAGATGTATACGTCACGATGGATCCAGCTCACCTGATGCGGAATGTGAAACCAACTGATCTTTGGTTTCCAACCGGCCGAGTGGAGCAGGCCTAGATTGGATGGCTGATGAATCGCCCTGAACCGGAACCTGAATTACAGTTCTTAATTGAATTAACGCAAAACAATGTTGATATATTCAGTGAAGTGTAACATCAAAGTCAAGGTCTCTCGAATAAGATATGTTAACATCGATCTACAGCATAGTCTGGAATAATTGACAGTGTGTATAAAAGACAATACGATGTAATAACTACTGATATCAGGAATAGGTACGCCAGAAAAAGATCAGTTATGGAGAAGTGGATATTATGAATGGATCGAGTAACCTAACGAGTATTTGGAAATTAGAATTGTATGGTTATGTGTTGTCTTTGTCAATGGTAAAACAGGAAGTTAGATATCGTCATGATGAGATATGTTATCCAGTAAAGTGAAGATAGTTTTATTTGAGTATTATGCGTCGAGGGAAATGTGTCTATGAGAAGAGATTAAGATATTTAAGAGGAAATGGCTACGTTAAGAAAGTAGTGGTGGAAATAAGTCAGCTACGTGTTGTATTGAGGGAATGAATAATCGTCGAAGAGAATTAATGTGCGGAAGGCACAGAAGAGATGGAATTAATGCGAGATATTTGTAGCTTAAGACTGGATCTTATACAGGCAGTACTGAGATTAAAGGAAACCTCATGGAGGGAGCAAAGAAGTATAATGTTGACATATCTAACTTAGATTAGTGAATGCGAAGTCAAGTCCATCTTATTATAACCATGTCCATGAAATAAAGTTATATATGTTAGGAGTTACCCACGATAAGCATCCCATATGTGTGTTTCATATTATGATTTTTTTTTTTTTTTTTTTTTTTTGGCTAGTTGCTTTACGTCGCACCGACACAGATAGGTCTTATGGCGACGATGTGACAGGAAAAGCCTAGGAACGGGAAGGAAGCGGCCTTGGCCTTAATTAAGGTACAACCCCAGCATTTGTCTGGTGTGAAAATGGGAAACCATCTTCAGGGCTGCCGACAGTAGGGTTCAAACCCACTATCTCCCGGATGCGAGCTTACAGCTGCGCGCTCCTAACCGCATGGCCAACTCGCCTGGTCATATTATGATAGTATACAGAGTATACAGTTTCATTTTCTGAGATTATGACATATGATTGCAGGAGACAAATAAAGTACGGTTAGGCTAATGGATGCAACATTAGCATATCATTCAAAGGTGGTCATGATAAGTAATCATGTTGCGAAAACAATTTAGCGCTCAAGAATAATTTCACCGGGCGAGTTGGCCGTGCGTGTAGAGGCGCGCGGCTGTGAGCTTGCATCCGGGAGATAGTAGGTTCGAATCCCACTATCGGCAGCCCTGAAAATGGTTTTCCGTGGTTTCCCATTTTCACACCAGGCAAATGCTGGGGCTGTACCTTAATTAAGGCCACGGCCGCTTCCTTCCAACTCCTAGGCCTTTCCTATCCCATCGTCGCCATAAGACCTATCTGTGTCGGTGCGACGTAAAGCCCCTAGCAAAAAAAAAAAAAAAAGAATAATTTCAAATTTAGGAGACTGGTAGATGGATTGTAAATAAGATTGTTTCAAAGAAAGTCAGCATGTTTGTGGACATTATTTAAAGGAAGTAAGTTCAGTCACCAGAATAGAATGACATAATGTTAGGTTAGCTCATACCAAGCAAGTGATGATCATAATTGGAAAACAAAAATGTACCCTAGTTGTAAATAGAACCATTCCCATGTGATTTATTTGATTTTAAGACTTATGAAATGAGGCGTTATTCTAATTTTCTCCTTCCTAAGCATTTTATTAGTTTTAACAAACCGTACAGTTAGCATTGACCGTATGTATTAAAATCATTTATAGGTAGGAGGTGTAGAATAGTTTATAGGTGTAAGTAAAATGCGATTTTTATCTCTTCACGTTCTTAAACCTGGTGCGTAGGGTGGAGACGTCCATCTGAGGTATGATAGGCCATAATTTTTAGGAACACCGCATCAGTCTTCAGACTCCACGTTAAACGAAGATATTTACCTTAACTACACCCTGAGATCATCTGAGCTGTTGAAGAATTTTAATACACCTCTACTGGACGCAGTACGGTGTAAGACAGACAGACAGACAGACAGACAGACAGACAGACAGACAGACATTACGGAAAATTAAAAAGTGCATTTCGTTGTTACTGGGGACGCGACTGATACAGGAATACCATTCTTTTTAAATTCTGAGCAATGTACAGACAAAACTCTTATTTTATATACAGATAAAGTGTGTGTGTGTGTGTGTGTGTGTGTGTGTGTGTGTGTGTGTGTGTGTGTGTGTGTGTGTGTGTGTGTGTGTGTGTGTGTGTGTGTGCGTGCGAGCTGATCTCAACAACCACCGAAAGGATTATGATACGGCTTTCACCGCCGTGTGAAACATTGATAGAGGAAGGTTTCAGTGAATGAAATATTAATCTGCAACGAAAAGGAGCCACGCAGTGGCGATTTTACTTAAAATAAAAAGTAAATAAAAATAATAATAATGTTATTTGCTTTACGTCCCACTAACTACTTTTTAAGGTCTTCGGAGACGTCGAGGTGCCGGAATTTAGTCCCGCAGGAGTTCTTTTACGTGCCAGTAAATCTACCGACACGGGGCTGTCGTATCTGAGCACCTTCAAATACCACCGGACTGAGCCAGGATCGAACCTGCCAAGTTGGGGTTAGAAGGCCAGCGCCTTAACCGTCTGAGCCACCCAGCCCGGCAGTAAATAGAAAAGAAACTCTTTTTCCCTTTACAAAAATCCAACTATCATAGATGAGTCCCGATCTGCCCTCCATATCTTACATCACGACCTGTACGGTTTCAATGATTACACTGCTGTCACACATTTTATCACGGTACATAAGACACTAACAGCCACCGGAACGCTTTCTTGCCTTTCACTGCCTAAACTGTGAGGTATGTGCGAAGGACTATATGATGATGATATTTAGAAACTGGCCCCGTGCACATAGACGCGCAGGACGCTTCTACGGATCAACTCCAAAGACCTGCACTAGGCCTCTTCGGAAGCCACACGACAATATTTTATTTATTACTTGCGTAAAGAGAGTCTGCAGTGACTTATTTTGAGACTTTTAGATAAGCATTTCTTGTTACAAAAATTCTTAGTGTTACCATACTCTCCTTTCATCTTGTGTAACTTTCTGTCAACAGTAGGTTTTTCTAAACCATTTTCTTGAATTATTTCTCCCAGCTACTTCACTTTTGGAGCGTTTTTTTAATGTCCACAGAGATACTCAAACCTGTTTTGTTGGCTATTTTATTGATTTCTGTTGTTGCATCTGTCGGGCCTTCATCATTAGTGTTAATGAAAGAAGACTGGCCAGTTGTACTACTGCTTAAAACAATCACCACCACCAATGCTCACGAAATCTCTAGCTTTCTAAAAGAAGACCTAGACATTTTCAGCCATTTGTGTCATGCACTGATGATGATGATGATGCTTGTTGTTTAAAGGGGCCTAACATCGAGGTCATCGGCCCCTAATGGTACGAAATGAAATGACAACGTAAAAGTTCAAAATCATCCACTGACCAAAATAAAAAATGTCATGAAGAATGAATGGATGGACATGAATTTAAAACAATCAGTGGATTCGACTCAAAAACCTATCATAAATAATAGTATTACTAACCAAAGGACCACTTCTAAAGCACAATCCTGAATCGGGGATGCTTGATGTCGAAAGGGGCCCAAAATCCTGATCAAAGGCCCCTCAGAATGGTACTTATCGCTAGTAAAGTAGAACCATGGTATTTGTCAGTTGGGGTACTAATCAAAAGGAGCGAAGACTCACGGTGTTCCACACAAGATGGTACTACTCACAAGTATTGTACGTCGTACAGGTAACGCAGACCTATGATGTTTCTCACACAATGGCGCCACTCATAGCCAACGCAAACCGATGAGGTTCCTCACCTACGTGTAGTAATCACGGGCACCGGTATTCCCGTGGTGTTCCTCACATAGTGGATACTAATCGCAGGCTACGCAGACCCACAGTGTCGCTCATATAGTGGTACTAATCTCAGGCAACGCCCAGACCCGTGGTGTTGTTCACATGGGCACGACTCACGGGTACTGGAAACCCACAGTCCACACCCACTGCTGCTACTAAGCACAAACCTATTTCGTACCTAATATAGTGTTACGACTCGCAAATAAAGGCGACCCATGGTGTTCCCCGCATGATGGTACCAATCAAAAGTAGTTTCATGCTTCTAAGACAATCATCCCTTGGTCGCCTCTCACAACAGGCAGGGGATACCGTGGGTGTATTTTCCTTCTGCGTCCCCCACCCACAGGGGTTAGAGAGAGAAAGAAGAAAAGAAGGGAACCGTCACTTCGAAAAGTGAAGTAACGGACGAAGAAAGGCAAGGGCCACGAAGGGCGTGAAAATTAAAGACTCCCTAGGCCTCGAATGCTCTAATACCGTCGGGGTCGGAAAAGAACAAGAGATGACCAAGGGAGGTTGGACATAATAGACGAAAGTGAGGAGCATGGCATAAGTGGAAGCAATGCCAAGACTCAGCTAGGGTCCCCTGGTCGCCAATTCACACTCCCAAGTTGAGAGCCCCGTGGGCCCTTTTTAGTCGCCTCTTACGACAGGCAGCGGATACAGCGGGTGTATTCTACACGTGCGTCCCCCACCCGCAAGGGGTGTGTCATATACTGTACAAAGTGCTTGTATGTAGCACAGAAGAAATGTATGTAATTCTCCTCCCGTGAGAAAGAAGTTGGCTGTAAGATAGAGCCGAATTTAGGTACAATGCTAAAATATGGCAGTCAACCTTTTCCTAGAAAATAATTCGTAAGAGGTGTCCAAATTTGTACACTCGTTATACCAACCCCCTTTTTTATATCTTGCTTTGCTTTTTCATTCTCTCTACGCTGTGTTTGTCGCGGAGTTTGTGATTGTGAAACGGAAACGATCCAAAACATATTCAGTCTTATTCACTGATCCTTGAAAGCTATGTATCATGTTTAAATTGCAATGGCATTGTTGGTATAATTACTAGTTCTTACTCCAACTGCTGGCAGAATAAATTATATGAATTATAGAGGACCTGTCATGAGCTGTCAAGTCAGAGTAAATATAGTTCCTGTAGACATGATATAGGCTTTTGCGCTTATGCCGTGTCAAGAAAATTAGGTGAAATTCTTCACGTTTCGCAGAGAACGCTAGCGCTGTACCGCGTCCGGGGAGCCATCTGGTGACGAATGAACGTAGGCTACCATTTCCACTTCTATTGGGTAACGTCTAAATTCAAACTTCACTGTTTTAGAAGCCTTTCTCGTGAACAGTCGAGATTTTCTTCTGATGACGCAGAGCTAAGTTCTCTGCGAAACGTAAAGAATTTCACCTTATTTTATTGGCACGGCATAAGCCCAAAACCCTA
This sequence comes from Anabrus simplex, assembly GCF_040414725.1. Lineage (NCBI taxonomy): Eukaryota > Metazoa > Arthropoda > Insecta > Orthoptera > Tettigoniidae > Anabrus > Anabrus simplex. The sequence continues at coordinate 514,772,701 of NC_090267.1, forward strand.
TATCATGTCTATAAGTACTGGCCGTGCAAGCATCAGTGGCAAATATAGTTCCTACTTATAGTGATGATTGAACAATAAAGCACACGTCGAATTTGATACTGCAAAACAGTCTTGTTTAACACAAGCAGTTTCATACTATAACAATGTAAAATTGCACATGCAGTTCCGTGCTTTGATTTTACTCTGGCGGTGACAGTTAACCAAACGCGCCTTCCATCGCAAGGTGATCAAGAACAAAATTCTGCTTGTGATAAATCTGTTGAAAAGCAAAGGTCAACGCAAATTAAAAAATTAAAATAAAGGGCGCCCCCCTGAAACTGTCAACCTAAGGATCAGATAGAAATGGGCACATGTTGTACTCACCCTTGTGTTGTTGCGTTCCGCCTTGAGTTCCGCGATCTCCTCGTCTCGTTCCAGCAAGTGTTCGCGTGCTTGGTTCAGCTCCTTGGTGAGAGTCGCGAACTCCTGCAACAATCAACAGATGGCTCGTAAATATCACACACATAACTAACCCATCACACGAGCTCCAACCTTTCTTGACAGGGACAGGACAGGTAGAAGGAGAGCACCACAAGAAGAGGGATCAATCAAAAGTCATGTCCAAGTTGTTTACAACCACTCACACTGTACAAATTAGTACAGGCTTAAATGTTGCCAACAAGGACGCCTACCAAACAGTACACAGCAAAACTGCCTATGACAGCTGATTTTATGAACATTGTTAACAGCATTATGAGCTGTCTGGTTGCAGGTTTAAAGAGATAATTCCATGCATTTCGTTGGATATTTTGTAACAATGGTCTATACGCCGTAGTTAAAATATGTGAAATTCCTATTTTTATCTGAGGTGCAATATAAAAATAACATGCTTTTAATATTTTTGTCGAGGGCCGGTTAAAAATGTTACACGGACAAAATGTACCGCGGGGGCCGTAGGTTGGAAATCCTTAAGTTAGACTATAGCAATGATTTCGAAATATTCTGGATTGGTGTACAAGGAAATCATTATGATAAGAAGCACATCTATACTAATATTATAAAGAGGAAAAATTTGTTTGTTTGTAACGAATAGGCTCAAAAACTACTGAACCGATTTTAAACATTTCTTCACCCATAGAAAGATACATTGAGGGGGGGAGGGTGAGATATAGAAATAATTAAAAACAGTTTCGAATTCATAGATTTCAGGGTCTCTGAGATGAATATCTACAATAAATCACAGAAACATAACATGTTACAGACATGAAAATTGATAATTGGAATCCCAATTAAAAATGAAAGAACAGAAATATTCATTTTCAGACAATCCACTTTAGGGGGTGTGTGAAAAGAAGTGAGGAAGGAGTTGAATTACTTATATGATGATACATACATCTCAAAAATATAGATGTTACAGACTTGAAAATTGGTACTTGCAATTTCCTTTAAAAATGGACACACTCTTTTTGGAAAATCCACTTAAGGGGGTGAAAAGAAAAAAAAAGCGGGTGAATGTTTAAAATGAGTATCTTCTTCTTCTATCGCTTTACCCACACCTGTGGGTTTGCGTGTGCAAAGTGTGTCGCACATGTGGATTTGACCCTGTTTAGGGCTGGATGCCCTTCCCGACGGCAACCGTATGCGTAGAGATGTAATCTATACTTCTATACTAATATATAAAGAGGTAAAATGTGTATATTTGTTTGTAACGGATAGACTCAAAAACTACTGAACCGATTTTAAAAATTACTTCACCTATAGAAAACTACATTGCCAGTGACTAACATAGGCTGTATTTTATTTTCAATACAATTCGACGGGGGGGGGGTAACGGGGGAGATATAAAAACATTAAAATAATAGGCTAATATAGGCGAAATCGAATTTGCTGTACAAGGACGAGACAAAGCTCATTTTAAGCCCCTTGACGCAAAGAACAAAACTCGGTAAACCCTTCGGGCCCGAAAACCAAAATTGATACACATATGACTTACTATCTGGAAAAAATTAACTGCTGTGCAAGACGCTCATAGCACTCCTTTGGGCGGGGATGGAAAGGAAGTGAAATATAAAAATAATAGCCCCGGAGATCTCCGTACTACAGCGACCAGCGGTTGCCGACGGGCCTCCGTTTTTACGTACCGGCTTAGGTTTCAGCATTTTGCGGAGTCTGTTACCTATAGTTTAAACTATTTTCTATAAAATCATGGAGTAGTAGGATGACTGATGTTGTTAGTGCCGATATTTTTGTCCACTTTTACGATCATCGTAACCATGAAAACAACCTATATACTTTACCCAATTGTCAACATTTATACTCCGATTCATTATATGATGTGCGACATGAGTGACAAGCCCAGAGAGTTACAATTCTCGATGTTTATAGTCGTTTTTTTATGCATCGCGTATTTCCTTGATAATTTGTAATAATAGTTACGAAATGTCGGATCAAACAAATATATTCAATAATATTTATATTTGTGGTACTGTCTAGCTGAAGTATACTTTCACTAAACCTGCAGATTTGTGAAGGGAGCAGGTATATCTAGGTGGGATTGAAAGAAAAACATGGTAGCAAAAGATCTTAGAGGTCGACGCTAATTAAGAACTAATATTTAGATGCCCCATGAAGAAAAAAAGAAGATACTTACACTATAATTCCAAACATGACAAATAATTTGTACGTATTTAATAAATACACCAGTGATATAAATATCTAATGAAGTCAGTCACACCGATAGTATGAGTAACTAAAGCCAGTTTCTGATGACCCGTACGAAGAACGGGTCCTTCTGCTAGTATGGAATATTTTTAAACTCTCTAAACTCAGATATAAATTATTCTCGAAATGAGGTACCAGGAGCCTACCAACTTTAACTTATCCAACGAACAATATGCGGGCATAAAATGTGTTCAAGATCGAAGTTGAAAATCCCCATCGCCTGAAATCGACTGCCATAATTTGCCACCTTATTCGTAATATAGAGCGTAAATAAATAAATAAATAAATAAATAAATAAATAAATAAATAAATAAATAAATAAATAAATAAATAAATAAATAAATAAATAATAATAATAATCAATAATAACAGCCAGCGGAGTGGTCGCGGCTCTGAATCCCAACTCTGCATTCGAGTGGCGAGTAGGCTCGAACTCATGACAATGGTTTCTGTGGTGTTTTTCAGTTCACTTCCAGGCAAATGCCGGGACACGTTCTATCCTTACCACGTCCCTACCCAATTTCAATTACCATCATACACTTAATCTGAACTGAGGATGGCGCGAGGAAGTGCATCTAGCCGTAAAACATGGCAAATAATTTCATCTCACTACATCCCTGATACCTTCCTCTGTGGCAGGGGCGTTAGCGTAACACCCAAAGCACTCTCTGTCTGTCTTAAAGGCGATTAAAAGGTGTCCCAGGTGCTCTTAACTTGGAAGTGTAGATTGGCGACCACGTAACCCTTAGCTGAGTGCTGGTATTACTTCCACTCCTCACTTCCACCTACCCTATCCAACTTTTCTTGGTCAACGGTGTTACGTGGAGGCCTAGCGTGCCTATCATCTTAACGCCCTTCATAGCCCTTTTCTTTTTTTGGCCAATACTTTAAAACAGTAATCACAAACCTATAGTTTTACGTCGAAACTGAATCATAGAGACAAGATGATCTATCCTAAAAGCTGACTTGCACTGACCAGAATTCGAACCACGAACAGCTCTCACGAGACGCTGGGAACTGATGTGGCAATGAACACCTTTTTTACGTCGCACCGACACAGAAACGAAAATGGGACAGGAAAGGGCTCGGAGTGAAAAGAAAGCGGCCGTGGCCTTAAATAACGTACAGCAAGGTGTGAAACGGGGAAACCACTGAAAACCATCTTCAGGGCAGCGGGTCCGAATCCAATATCTCCTGAATGCAAGCTGACCAAAACCCCGCAGCCCCTTGCTCGGTGAACGCATCATGCAATTACTCACCCTTTATTGTACTTTTTTCATCTTCCATTACGTGTATTTGAAATGCACGCCCCCACTAAGTACGCTGTGTAATGCATCAGCAATCGATTTCGTTGGCTTTACTGCGAACAAAGCAAGTCCAAGATCCGCACGCACTATCACACTCAACCAGCAGAAGAGTGGAACTGTGTGGTTGAATGTACTGACACAGAAGAAGAGTAAACTTCAATTTCTAAATTGTCAGTAAATTTGTTTCCATTTTACAACTTACACAATTAATTATTGACAGAAGCTTTATTTTTAGACGAAATCTTGCCACATACAAAGATGTGCATTAATACTGTCTCTGCAGAGTGTTGTTCCTTGAGTCATCAGTCCATAGACTGGTTTGCTGCAGCTCTCTATGCCACCCTATCCTGTGCTAACCTTTTCATTTCTACGTAACTACCGCATCCTACATCTGCTCTAATCTGCTTGTCATATTCATACCTTGGTCTACCCCTACCATTCTTACCACCTACACTTCCTTCAAAAACCAACTGAACAAGTCCTGGGTGTCTTAAGATGTGTCCTATCATTCTATCCCTTCTTCTCGTCAAATTTAGCCAAATCGATCTCCTCTCGCTAATTCGATTCAGTATCTCTTCATTTGTGATTCGATCTATCCACCTCAACTTCAGCATTCTTCTGTAACACCACATTTCAAGCTTCTATTCTCTTTCTTTCTGAGCCAGTTATCGTCCATGCTTCACTTCCATACAATGCCACGCTCCACACGAAAGTCTTCAAAAACATCCTTTTAATTCCTATATCAATGTTTGAATTGAGCAAATTTCTTTTCTTAAGAAAGCTCTTCCTTGCTTGTATTAGCCTGCTTTTTATGTCCTCCTTATTTCTGCCATCGTTAGTTATTTTACTACCCAATTAACAATATTCAACTATTTCCTTTAAGACTTCATTTCCTAATCTAATATTTCCTACATCACCTGCCTTCGTTCGACTGCACTCCATTACGTTTGTTTTGGACTTATTTATTTTCATCTTGTACTCCTTACCCAAGACTTCGTCCATACCATTCAGCAGCTTCTCGAGATCTTCTGTAGTCTCAGATAACACTATCATCGGCAAATCTCAAGGTTTTGATTTTCTCTCCTTGGACTGTGATTCCCTTTCCAAATTTCCCTTTGATTTCCTTTACTGCCTGTTATATGTAAACATTGAGAAGGAGGGGGGGGGGGGGGGACTGCAGCCTTGCCTCACTCCTTTCTGGATTGCTGCTTCTTTTTCAAAGCCCTCGATTCTTATTACTGCAGACTGGTTTTATACAGATTGTAGATACTTCTTCATTCTCGGTATATGAACCTAATCAACTTCATAATCTTAAATAGCTTGGTCCAATCAACATTATCGAATGCCACGTACGTGGGCTTGTCTTTCTTGATTCGATTCTCTAAGATTAGACGTAAAGTCAGGATTGCTTCACGTGTTCCTACATTTCATCTGAAACCAAATTGATCTTCTCCGACCTCAGCTTCAACTTGTTTTTCCATTCTTCTGTAAACAATACGTGTTAAAATGTTGCAGGCATGAGATATTAAACTAATGGTGCGATAGTTTTTCACATCTGTCAGCACCGGCTTTCTTGGGAATAGGTATAACATTCTGCCGAAAATCGGATGGGACTTGTCCTGTCTCATACACCTTACACAGTACACGGAATAACCCTGCAATGCTGGTTTCTCCTAAGGGAGTCAGTAATTCAGAGGGAATGTCATCAATTCCAGGTGTCTTGTTCCTATTTAGGTCGCTCACAGCTCTGTAAAACTCTGACCTCAAAATTGGGTCTCTCATTACATCAGAATCAACAGCCTCTTCTTGTTCCAGAACCAAATTCTCTACATCTTCACCTTGATACAACTGTTGGAAGTTTTCCTGCCATCTTACTCCTTTGTCTTCTTTCCCTAGAAGTGGCTTTTCATCTGAGCTCTTAATATTCATACACATAGATTTCTTTCTCCAAAGGTTTCTTTGATTTTCCTGTATGCAGCATCTACCTTTCCTAGGACCATAGAACTTTCGACATCCTTGCACTTTTCCTTCAGCCATTCTTCCTTAGCTACCTTGCACTTTCTATCCACTTCATTCTTTAATCGTCTATATTCTTTTCTGCCCTCTTCATTTCTAGCATTCTTATATTTTCGTTGTTCATCAATCAAGTCTAGTATCTGCTGAGTTATCCACTGATTCTTAGTTGATCTTTTCTTCCTTCCTAACATTTCTTCAGTAGCCCTGCGGACTTCATTTTTCATGACTATCCACTCTTCCTCTATTCTGTTTCCTTCAGCCTTTTCATTTAGACCTTGTGCAACATGTTCCTTGAAACGATCCCTCACACTCTTTTCTTTCAACTTGTCTAGATCCCATCTATTTGCATTCTTTCCTTTCTTCAATTTCTTCAGATAGCATTTCATGACCAACAAGTTGTCGTCAGAGTCCACGTCTGCTCCTGGGAAAGTTTTGCAATCCAACACCTGGTTTCTGAATCTCTGCCTAATCATGATGAAGTCTCTTTGATACCTCCCAGTGTCTCCAGGTCTCGTCCACGTATACAGCCGTCGTTTGTGGTGTTTGAACCAAGTATTGGCAAGGACTAAATTATGATCAGTGCAGAATTCAACCAGCCGACTTCCTCTATCGTTCTTTTGACCCAATCCAAATTCTCCTACTGTATTACCTTCTCTTTCTTGGCCTATCACTACATTCCAGTACCCCATCACAATTAGATCCTCGTCACGTTTTACATATTGTATTAAATCTTCTATCTCTTCATATGTTCTTTCGATTTCTTCATCATCCGCTGAACTAGTAGGCATATAGACCTGCACTATTTTGGTGGGCATTGGTTTGGTGCCTATCTTGACAATAATCCTTTCACTATGCTGGTCGTAGTAGCTTACCCGCTGCCCTATTTTCTTATTTATTATTAAACCAACTCCTGCATTTCCTCTGTTTGATTTTATGTTGATAATTCGGTAATCGCCTGACCAAAAATCCTGTTCTTCCTGCCAACGTACTTCACTTATACCAACTACATCTAACTTTAGTCTAGTCATCTCCCTTTTCAGATTCTCTAATCTACCACGATGATTCAAACTTCTAACATTCCACGCTCCGACTCGCAGAATGTCAGTATCCATCTTCCTGATGGTCGCCCCCTCTCGTGTAGTCCCCACCCGGAGATCCGATTGGGGGACTAGTTTACCTCCGGAATATTTTACCCGGGAGGAAGCCATCATCAGTACATCATTCATACAGAGAGAACTGCATGTCCTCGGGAGGTAGTTACGGCTGTAGTTTCCCATTGCTTTCAGCCTTGTAGCAGTATCAACACAGCTAAGCCATGTTGAGTATTATTACAAGGCCGTATCCGTCAATCATCTAGACTGCCGCCCTTGCAACTACCGAAAGGCTGCTACCCCCTTTCGATGAACCATTCGTTAGTCTGGTCTCTCAACAGATACCCATCCGATGTGGTTGCACCTGCGGCTCGGCTATCTGCATCATTGGGCACGTAAGCCTCCCCACCGCGGCAAGGACACATGGTTCGCTGGGGAGGCTCTGTAGAGTATTTCTTAAGTATTCACTCCCAGATAAAAGTAGTAAATGATTCTTTAAATGCATAATAATTTTGTTCACATTGACAGGTCCATGTGATATTTTGGTTTGTCGCTTGGAGCACAATAATGTTATTCCTGTCTGCAACTTTGACAGGCAAACACGAAGTCTAAAATTAGTTACCTATAATGTCACAATGGAAATCAGCACCCTCTGACTTGAATCAAAGACATGCACTGTTGCCAACTGAGGCAAGTACTGAACGAGCTTAAGCTAGAGTTTGAATCGGTCGTGATATAATGACCAAATCCCTTCTGTGGCACCAGATGGTAGGAAGTTCGCATAATAGGGAACATGCATGATCCGGGGTTTTAATTAAAAATATGCTAATCTGATTCAAAATTTCATGCAGAATTCAAAAATGTGATCAGAATGTACAAATAATAACTCCAAACATGATAAAAATCTACGAAAGTGTCACGTCACGCAAGTACGCGATCTCATTGGTCTGACGTCATCGTACAGGTTGACGGAATTAGCAGACGAAATAACACATAGTGCGCTGTGAGAAGCAGGATACACTTCGCGTATTTCTACTTTACGTTAGTGTCTAGTATGATTAAATTCGAGGTCTATACATCGGATAATAATCTGAGTGGTATATTTTAGACTTAAAATGAATCCTGCGCAGACAGTGAGGCAGAAAACTTATAAATGGTGTAGAGTTCCGATGTGCAATAGCACATCGCATACCATACCAAACAAATTGTTTATACATGTTCCAAAGACGCTAAAACTAGGAAGAAATGGATTTTGGCGAGCCGGAAAAATGCTGGTGATATATCGGAAAAGTCTACAGTTTATCTTTTTGAAGATTTTAACGTAAGATGAATTTGTTTGAATTTTCAAATCATTTTTCCATGTCAGCTGTTCTAGTGGTAAAACTTTAAATTTTAATGTATGATGCTTTATTTAAATGCTTCAATTACATCTTGGAATATGAAAGTAATCAACAGTGCATTAAATAATGCTGATTATTAAAGTATTCTCCAAACCTAACCTATGTTTTGGGTGATCCATGTCAAGATAATAAATCAAAGGGGTTATGAACCATTTTGACAGCTCTAATTCTACCAATATATCTTGGCATGGGACAGTTATGTATGTCTTTATTGAAGAGCTTAATTGGTAAATAAATTTAGGCTATATCTAAATACTCTATAATGTAACAAAGAATAGGGGTGTACATCATGAAAGGAAACAACGTGAATTTAACAAATGTATAACACTACACAAAACCAATGCTTGTTTGTTGGGGTCTTATAAGTTAACAATGCTCAATTATAATAATTATCATAATATTAATGAAATAAATAACATAATTGCACACAGGTGAAAATAGTGATGTAGGTGTTTAAAATATTATCCAACTTAGCCTAAGTTTTAGGTTATACAAGCCAAGTCAATAAACCGAAGGGTACAAATACCGCGCGAGAGGCCGTGCGGTTAGGAGCGCGCAGCTGTGAGCTCGCATCCGGGGGATAGAAGGTTTTGAACCCCACTGCTGGCAGCCCTGAAGATGGTTTTCCGTGGTTTCCCATTTTCACACCAGGCAAATGCTGAGGCTGTACCTAAGGCCACGGCCGCTTTGTTCCCATTCCTAGGCCTTCACTGTCCCATCGTCGCCATAAGACCTATATGTGACGGTGTGACGTAAAGCAAACAGCAAAAACAAAAAAAAAAAAAGTAAAAGTCACAGCACCCAAAGACATTCCTGTATTGAGCGACTAAAATGTCACCAGGACACTTTTCTTTCCTGATATGCTCAGCTTGTTAAAAGCCAAATGTAATTAATGTTATTGGCTTCACGCCCCGCTAACTACTTCTACGATTTTCGGAGACGCCGATGTGTAGGAATTTAGTCCTGCTGGAGTTCTTTTACGTGCCAGTAAATCTACCGACACGAGGCTGACGTATTTGAGCACCTTCAACTACCACCGGACTGAACCAGGATCGAACCTGCCAAGTCTGAACCACTCAGCTCAACTTGTGAAAACTAGATGAAGTCATATTTATCTTTATCATGTTTAACTTTTTCCCTCCACAAAGATATTTAATTCTCTTTCATGGGCCCCGGAAGTGGGTAGGCCAGTTGCCCCAACCATAAATATATATTATTTCAGAAATGATAGGTTATAGACCTACAGTACTATGATCTTTCTTTCTTTCCTTCTTTCTTTCTTAATCAGTTTATCCTTCAGGGTTGGTTTTCTCTCTGACTCAGCGAGGGATTTCACCTCTACCACTTCAAGGGCAGTGTCCTGGAACGTGAGACTTTGAGTATGGTGATGAAACTGGTGAGGAGGGCCATTACCTCGCCCAGGCGGCCTCACCTGTTATGCTCAACAGGGGCCTTGTTGGAGGATGGGAGGATCGGAAGGGATAGACAAGGAAGAGGGAAGGAAACGGCCGTGGCCTTAGGTGCCTGGAGGAGAAGTAGGAAAATACGAAAAACCACTTCGAGGATGGCTGAGGTGGGATTCGAAACCCTTCTACTCAGTTGACCTCCCGAGGCTGAGTAGACCCCGTTCCAGCCCTCGTACTATTTGTTTTCAACTTTCATGGCAGAGCCGGGAATCGAAACCGGGCTTCCGGAAGTGGCACACATTAACCACTACACCACAGAAGCGGACTAGTACTATAATGCTACCTATATGTTTATGTTAGTGCTGAAATCCGATTTCTTACTTTACTAATGCTGAAAGCCCGAAAATGTAATGTTATTCTTTAATAGGGGAATCAGTCTAGAAGGAAATGTTGAAAGTGATGTGATTTCTATCCAGGTTCGTTGTTATCCTAATACTATGGGTTACAGTACATTGCACATATATAAAAGACGCCACTTACAAACTTGTTTGTTATCCGCTAATTTCTGCGGCCACAAAAGTCACATTTTTCAAGAATGATGACATCTACACATGGTAGATTGTCTGACTGTGCTGTTTTGAACCTTTCTTCTGTCATTTCGAAGTTATTCGCGATCACGAATAATAAACAATCGGCTTTTAGCAACGGCTGGCTGATGCACAACGGCTGGTAGAGCTCCATGCGGTACTGGATCGTGACGTCACAGCGCGCCGCTTACGTCAGAGGCCGTTTCACTCGCCTTGCGGAAAGGCACTATTAAATATTTTTTTAATGGTAGAAAACAAGGCAACATACCACAATGTAATACGTTTACGTACTATTTCATTGGTGTACTTTTCAAAAAAAATATTTTTGAAAATGATGCATGTTCCCAATTCGTGTACAGCGTACACAACAGAAGATATCACTGTTCATAAACTAAGCTGGGTATCACTGCTCTGACATGTTAGAGATACTTCAGACCAAGCCAAGTAACTTCTCACCAATCGATAAGCCTCTGTTTGGATCAGCTTTTACACCAGAGTGTCATTTTCAACATAGAAATAGCTACCATCAGTTCCGTGAACTTGGTGTGAAAGTATAAATGCCTTGGAGACAAAATTGTGAAGCGTGAAAGAAAGACCATGATATCTTCTGTAATTACAATGGTTAAATTTGAGGATCATCGGTACAAGGACCTGTGTTCTGAACTGGAATCTGCAGAAAAAAACATTGCTACCCAAGCAATAAATTGATAAGTTACACATCAGTTCTATTTAATAGCGAAAATCACAAAAAAATTCGTTAGCTGGTGCTCTAGATTGGCCCACACATACAAGACTTAACGGGGACTTAATGTTATAATAAACAAGTACAAATTACAGTGCCGGTCCTGTGGTGCTTGGATGGAGTGACGCTATGCCCCGGATTCGATTCCCGAACACATGAGGGATTTTTACCTCGAGATGAGGGCTGGTTCGGGGTCCGCTCCACCTATTAAGATTACTACACTTGACGAGGTATCTAACGATTAGACGGCGACCCCAGTACAGAAAGCCATTCGTCGTGCTGACCACGTTACACTTCGAAACTTGCAGGGCATCGCGCTGAGCAGCGGTCGCTTGGTAGGCCAAGGTTCAACATGAGTTTAGCGCCATGCAATGCATTTGCTTGTTAGTAGACTTTCAAACTCAAACCAAAAGAACTGCCGTTCCTCAAATAGGCCTACTTATGTAAGACAAGGTTTCTATGTTATAAAGTATGTCATTTTTAATACCTAAAACAATTTTTACAAACTAATTTTTCTGCTGAAATGTGTAAGGAAATTAAATTTTGAAATGTAATACAGTTCAAATAGGTTTCACACGAAAAACTGCTTAACACTAGTAAATTACTAGTACGTCATTTTAAGTCAGAAGATTCGACTGCGATCAGGACCTCCTTTCGCGAATTTCTTGTAAATCACGTGAAATCTACTTTAATAACGATGACACACCGTAAGCATCCACCAGATGCATTTTGAAAACACGCTGCATTCCAAGAATAGTTTCATAAAAATATCATGAACTCCGGCATTTCCTTTCCTAACGCGAATACGAGAGAAAACAACATCCCTTGTGTGAAGTAACTGAATACAGTGAATGGCTAATGAGCGAACTTGGTAAGGCGCACAATACCACTCCTAGTCAACCAGATGGTGAGCGAGAGAATCTCGCAGGGACTATCATGTTTCCACACGACGAAGAGACAGTAAAAATCTAAAAATAATAATTTTGTTATGCTGCCCTCAGGACAGATCCCCCTGTGGGTGGGGACGGTAGAATAACATCCAGGGTATCCCCTGTCACTCGCAAGATTAACAGGGGCTGCAGGGGCTCTCAATTTGGGCCCTTGGCTGAGTCCTGGTTCTAATCTCTCCTATTTGGTCCTGGCACTGCTTCCACTTACGTGTGCCAGGCTCCTCACTTTCATCTATCCCACCACCTCTCTTGTTCTTTTTCGACCCCGACGGAATTGGGTGTCTGCGTCTTTCACGTCCTTCGTGGCCCTTGTCTTTCTTCGCCCGATACCTTCGTTTTTCAAAGTGTCCGACCTCTTCCTTTTTTTCCTCTGATTAGTGCTAATAGAGAATGGTTGCCCTAGTAGTACAATTATAAAACTCTGATAAGAGCTTCAGTGATACACTACATAACAAACATTCTTATTAAATAAGGACGTAATTAGCAGACTGGGAACAATAGTTGAGAGAAATTTGATTAGCCTGCAGTAGAGAGCCTCCATGGCTGAGGCGGCAGCGAGCCGGCCTCTCAACGCTGGGTTCCGTGGTTCAAATCCCGGTCACTCCATGTGTACTGGACAAAGCGGAGACGGAACAGGATTTTCTGCTGGCACTCCGGTTTCCCCTGGCATCTTTCATTCCAGCGACATTCTGCAATGTAATTTCATTTCATCTGCCAGTCATTAATCATCGCTCCAGAGGAGTGCGACAAACTTCGGCAGCCGGCACAATTCCTATCCTCGCCGCTAGACAGGGGCTTCATTCATTCCATTCCTGACTCGGTCGAATAAGTGGAAACAGGCTGAGGATTTCTGCGAATGTGTTGTATTAGTAGGCCAGACAATAAGATCGTATGAACTGTCCAAACACATTTTGAGTCCATTGTTATCTTGTGCCAAGACATCACTTCACCAAATAGAATTGTTTAAACTAAATTAAACCTGCAGACAAAACGTGGTGGGTAATCAACAAATCCTGAATGCATTCCATTCTCAATACATTAATCTCGAAGCTTCAATTTACTTTTACATTTAATTTGAAAAATAATGTCGTCAATAAATGATCTAATCATGTCAGGACCTAATGTGGCCTATTTTGTTAGTAAGACTATAAACACTGAGTTCAACTAGGTATTTCTACCGAGAGTGAAGGCAGGCAACAACCAGAACCTCTTGGTGTGATCCAAAGGTACCTTGTTCTACACATCGTTTATTACAATATAACGTCATAAGTATTTCTACGAGTTGAGGAGTTTCTAGCTATACTAAGGACGACCAATTAGCAAAGCATACGAAGCATGCAGAATGTTAAAATATCATAGGCTTCATAGAGTCTTTCCTCCACCTGATCCATTGAGGCCATGCGAAAAAGAAAGTCTCAAAATGCGCTCTTTTATTCTTTTCGGACAGTGTACGTGTAAAATGAATACGTTTTATGCAGCATAGTACTGGCCGCACAGCTGTGAGCGGGAGAGGCTGGGATTCAATCAGGCCTGAAGACGGTTTACCGTGGTCTGACATATTCAAACCAAACCTGAATTAAAGCCAAGGCGATCCATGTCATCGTCATCGGAGTTGGTACGACGTTAAAAAGACAGTTTGCTTAAGAAATACAAGTATCAAGCACTATTTCGGGAGCCTTTAAAAATGTCGAAAGCAGTATCGGGGAAAACATATCTGGACCACGGTCTACCTTAAAATAATTGTGGATAAGCCATGAATATCTTCAGATAAGAGGCAATCCACTAAATGCATTTAGAAAGAACACCTCTCATAATGGTTACGGAAGAATTTGATGCATTTCATACTTCCGCCTGAAGGGTGTCCTATAAAAGGAACAGTTATTCTCACGCACGCAGTCCAATGTCAGAGAAAGAATTATACTCTATGTTTTCCTTATAGCCACTCTCCATCTCGAGAGAAAAGAATGACCATTTTATATTGAGTTTACTTGGTGTAAGACTGAAGCCCACAGGGCCTAAAGGTTTCGCCCCAGGAATCACCAGCTCGACCAGTCGCAGAGATAAGCGTCTGATATTCGATTGTAAATTATTCAGGACAGAGTGGCTTTAAAATTCATGGCGTGGTAGAAACCCCTCCAGCCTTTCCCGAGACACCATCTGACTAGTACTACTACTACCTGCCTATTTGTTTAGAATTGAGAAGAAAAATTACCATTGCTTTACGTTGCACCGACCCAGATAGGTCTTAAGGCGACAACGAGGCAGGGAAGGGCATTTGCCTGATGTGAAACAATTTTCAGAGCTGCTGACAGTAGGGTTCGAAGTCTCCATCTCCCGAATGCAAACTCACAGCACAGCCAACTCGCTCGGTGATACTGTTGTAGCTTCAGTGAACTCCACGCGCAGGCCTGCTCCTGCAATAGTGTGTCCTCATCAAAACTATCCTTCCAATCAAAACATTAAAATACATTAGTGAAGATAGGTAACTGGTGTCCTCTGCGATAAAAAGATGCCCAAATACTTGAAGGATATTCTCTATGGAGTGAGAATGTCGTCCTTATAGTCAATGGGGCTGACTCTCTTGCACCATGTGCGGCGCGGCGTAGACTTTGTGTGGAGAAAGCAAGAGAGGCTCGACTGCGGTGGTATGGCCATGTTATGCCCTTCAGCTTGATCGAGATGGCCGCCGACCGCGAGTGTTGTGTATCTCATTCCTCAAGACGTTCTAGACAGGGACAAATTGCGAAAATGAAGCTGAATAGCGTACCCCGTTTGATGGCAAAAACGCCAGGAAAAAGATAGTGTAAAAAGGCATACCGGAAAGCGCCAGAAAGGATTATTCATTAATAAAGAGACTGCAAAACTACACAATAGAATTGAAATCGCCAAGGCCTTGCCTAATTTCCAAATCAGTAAATTAAAACATACACTGACTGAGGAAATGTCATGGGATAGCGTAGCACTGATGCGCAGGTGTGTTGTCTGCGCACCACACGCCCCCTGTGCCAGCGGCAGTGGTATAGGAGACCTTGTGAGCAGTGGCTGTGCATATGACAGGTGTAACATGGAACGTCGTCATGAGTTGATACCGTTCGAACGGAGTATGGTGGTCGGTGCCCGACGGATGGGAAGTGCGATTTCGGAAGTGGTGCGGGAATTCGGCATCACACGATTAACCGTGTCCAGGGTGTATCGTGAATGGTTGAATGCGGGTGTCACCGTCTACAACAGACGAACGACCGGCCGTCCAGCCACCCTCGATGACCGTGACCGGCGACATCTGAGACGGATTGTCAATAGTGACAGACGGGCAACCGTGCAACAAATCACGGCTCAATTCAACACAGGCCGTGCTAGACACCTCTCCCAGTGGTTAATCCGTAGGAACATGGGTTCTATGGGGTATGGGAGCCGGCGCCGCACGTGGGTGCCACTGTTAACCCAACGTCATTGGGCAAACGACGCGCATTTGTCGCCAGTCACCAGGGCTGGACACTGGAACAATGGCGTAACGTGATATGGTAGGACGAATCACTATTTCAACTGCACCATGCCGATGGGAGGCACCGTGTATGGCGCAGACCACATGAAGCGATGGATCCCGCCTGCCTCGAAGGTGTGGTCCATGGCGCTGTATCTCTTATGGTCTGAGGTGCATTTTCCTGGTATGGAATGGGCCCCCTAGTTGTTCTAGAAGAGACTGAATGGTACGCGGTATGTTGAGCTGCTCGGAGACCATTTCCACCCATTTTTGACCTTCCAGCACCCAGACGGTTTTGAGGTGTTTCAAGATGATAACGCGCCGCCACATCGCTCCCACGTCGCCCGGAAATGGTTCCGGGAACATGCAGCGGAGGTCCAACGACTGCCATGGCCACCCAGGAGCCCCGATATGAACCCTATCGAGCATATCTGGGATGTCCTGGAACGCAGGCTCCTTGTCATGGATCCTGCACCCACGAACAGACCAGCATTGGCGGCCGCTCTGCAAACGATTTGGTATCAGCTGCGTCCAGATGACTACCAGGGACTTGTCGACTCACTTCCACGGCGTCTCACTGCAGTTCGCAGGGCCAGAGGTGGCCCCACACGCTAGTAGGTGACTATCCCATAACATTTGCTAAGTCAGTGTATACTACTTAAATAAATAATGAAAAGCAAGATAAAAAGATATAGAGGAAATATAAAACAACTCCACAGCAAAATCGATGAAATTGCTCTATGGGAATGATGTGCTGGCGTACGGTGTCCACGTATGGCAATATAATGGCAAATATATCGTGGACCAGTAAGTAGACATTATTATAATCATACAAATCAGTTACATCATTACTACTGGATTGAAAAAAAAACCGAGAACATGACAATAGCTGGTGTACGTCCCGTTCTCGACCACCGCAGCTTCGAGTGAGTACAGTAGTATCACCACAAAGCAGTAGTAGAAGACTCGAATGAGGAACTCATCCGGCTCCCTGACTGCAACCTTCGCTGTGGGTAGAATAACACCAACGGTATCCCCTACCTGTCGTTTGATCGAGGTAGACGCCGAGCGTTAAGCACTAGGGAGCGTGGGTTGGCGGCCACCACCACCACCACGTTAACCAAGTCCTGGTATTTCGTGCACTTACTTGTGCCGGGCTCCTATCCGACCTCCCTTGGTCAACTCTTGTTCTTTTTCAACCCCGAAGATATTACATCTTTCATTTTCACGCTCTTCGTGGCTCTTTATTTGACCAATACCTTCATTTTTCGCAGTGTTGAATCTCTTCCACTTTTTCCCTATGATTGCTGTTATTAGAGAATGATTGTTCAGTTGTATTTCCCTTAAAACACTATTCACCACCTTCGCTTCACAGTCTCGCGGGTTCGATTCCCGATCGGGTTGGGGATTTTCGTCGCGTATGGTCAATTTCTTTAGTCCGTGCACTGGGTGTTCCTATTTATCGCAACACACATCTTAATAAACACCACACGACACTACCACCCTCCACGCAGATTGGGCGTCAGGATCAGCAACCGCCCGTAAAACAAGGCCATCAAGATGTTGAGAACAGCGGAATAAGAAGTGTGAAGGAACGTTTCCTCACAAATGACATAATCGGTTCGACTCAAATCATTCGTTAAATGCAAATGTATTTTAACACATGTTCCTTGAAGATACATGTTTAATAATAATAATACTAAGTATTTTTACGGCTTAAGCCTCCTCATACTGAGCGGAAGGAAGACGGGGCGTGAATGTTGGGAAATATCCTTTCGCTGGTGGCTCACATTTACACCTATTGGAGGGGAAAAGCGCTGCGCCGAAGAAGAGGAAGTTGTTCGGCGAGAATATTTCTTCCGCTTCTCCCGCCGGAATTTCATTTCGGTAACATTCGCTGTTTCGCAGTCGCGGTGAGTCCATGCGTTTGCTTCCTCAGCGGATATTCTCATTGCTGAGAGATGTTTCAACTGGGCTGTGAAAAACTTATTCAAATAGTTCAAAATACAGTTTTCTATGTAACACGTCTTAAGTAGATATGGGATTTATATGCAAATACACATTTTGTTTGCCGACAAGGAAGTGCGTTTGAAGGTGAAAATGGACTAATTATTAAGTTTAACAATGCATATATCTGAACTTTCGGATTTACTGTACATGTTTTCAACTTTTATTGTGCATATTTTAACATGTTTTACAAGCAGTCTTCAAGAAAATGTAAAGGAATTAATCCCGTGGATTCTTTCGGCAATGAAACGGTTCAAAAAGGAAACTGGCACTTAGCAAGACACACTTCCAAACCATAACAGAATCAATGAAAAAGTTAGAAACACGTGGGTCGCCTCTTGCTATTTCGCTGGGCATTATGGAGAACGTCAAGCGTGAACTGTCGAAATCCGGGCTACGACATCATGACAGCTATAAACACATGTTTGGCTGGTACATGATAATGTGGATCTACCAGAATTTTTAACACCTGCACTCGCTCCGGAATTCAAGTACTATCCTGCCACATCTGCACACTGAAGCTGGTTTCGACAAACGCCACAGTTCTAAACTTTTGGAGAAGACTGTTGTAGCGTACTGCAGAGCAAATTATGGACAGGGAAAGTAGGGTGTTCAGTGTGAAATGTAAGTTGTATATCTTCAGGTTTGAGGTTTTTTCACGGTTTCCTTACAACCTTACTATTTTTCATTTATCATGTGTATTAATTAACACGGTGTCTCTTATCTACTGTGCACGGATTTTTGCATTAGTCGAACAGCCGCACCTGTAAGTAGTGTTAATTTTTGTTTTTGATTCAGATGTTTATTCGTGATCATCACTCGTGTGAGTGAAACGCGTGAGTCTAGTGAAGTAATGTTACGTTTGCATTTCATATAAGTGTTGAATAGCATCAAAATAAGTGCATACTAAAATGTATATTCCACCACTTTTTGTAACACAGTTGCTTCCTTATATTGGTGATTTATACAGCATATAAATTCGATGTCTAATCCTAAGTTATAGCAATATTACTGAAATAGCAGTAGAAATTTATCAATGCTTATCCGAACATACACTACGATTTTATCTTACGGTACAGAAACGATTGAAACTATGTAGAAAATTCACCATTTAACGTTCTAGATCAGAGGTGCTGAGCTGGTCTGTCGTAAATGCGGGCAGCTCACGTGGCAAGCATACGTCACAGTGCAGCAAGAGAGCGAACACACTTTGCAGGGAGGAGAACAATCACGTTCAATTTTGATTACGAAATTTCCTGGACTATTCAGCGAAATGCTGATTTAGAATAAAACGCTATAATGGCAAGGTAACCGACCTTTTCAAGGGATTCCGGTCTGATTAATACTGCGCTTGCTATAAACAGTAAGTTTTATTTTTTTTATGTTCATTTATTCGTTGAAAGAAAACTGGCACGTTATAATTTTTTGTTACATTCTAGCAAGGTACAGGGTTTAAGCGTACAAGCTACGATTTACAATTTCTTGGATGGGAATGCCAGTATTTATATTTTCAAAAAGTAAAATTCCTGCCTCTCATTAAGTAAAACGTAATATAATTACATAATTTAACAAATTTACTGCTGACCGAGCTCGATAGCTGCAGTTGCTTAAGTGCGGCCAATATCCAGTATTCGGGAGATAGTAGGTTCGAGCCCCACTATCGGCAGCCCTGAAAATGGTTTTCCGTGGTTTCCCATTTTCACACCAGGCAAATGCTGGGGCTGTACCTTAATTAAGGCCACGGCCGCTTCCTTCCCACTCCTAGCCCTTCCCTGTCCCATCGTCGCCATAAGACCTATCTGTGTCGGTGCGACGTAAAACAACTAGCAAAAAAAAAATTACTGCTTGATTTTGCATAGTACTGTAGTGTTGTGTGACTTTCCCGTTCACTTAATTTCTGAAAATAGTATTTTAAACTTAACAGGCGTACGATGATAATAGGTAGCCTGTAAATGGCGAGGGACTTTCATCGCGAGTGACGACAGAGATTAAAGTAGAACAACAATGTAAATGCATCTACCTGACAGACTTACAGTACGCCCTCAAATAAATAACCCGACTGATTTTATTGCCGGTAAGCATGTTTGGAGTGTTGGCGAATTTATCAGATAATTTAAACCCATACACCTACAAGCCACAACTTATGCACTTTAACTCAGTACTATACTGCATTAGAAATGTTTGTAAAGGACATCTTAAAACAGTGAAGACTGTAATTCAGTACGTAGATTATAAAAGTATTTAAGGTTGTAGGCCTAACTCTTTATTGTATCCTGTAAAAATACATGAAGTGGAATGAACATAAATGACTTCTTGCAACGGAAATTGAAAATGACGTAGATTTCTGCCCTGTTTCTTCCATTATTTAGTCGGGTATCGGCGCAGAGATCGAGAGTGACTGGGAGAACTGCCGCCAGCGCACCACCGTGAGCACTTCTGATCTGGATTAATTTGTGCCGTGAACTGAAATTTTGCCTTTGTTCTCCCGTTTCAGCATCTTCAACCAACAGAGCAAGAGATCCAGTAGCTGGCCTACGCTTGACACATAACTGACATCACGATCAGCTGCGCGCTACGTATGAGAACAAGCAGGAAGAAATACTTCACGGAACTTCCTCTCTCCGCGTCTCCCTTCCAGTAAGCACGAGCTGTTGTCCTGCAGTACCCGCCAACTGAGCACAAGTTCCACGATTCACCGAAAATTGTAAAAGAGCGACTAAATCATAGAACTGTGCAGGACAAACAAATGAGTAATGGAATGTACTGACGAGAGGCTCATCACCGAACAGAGCTCCATTGCAGCTAGATTATAGTATTTTGTAATTTTCTAAATTACCTTAACGGGAAAATGCATTAAAACAATATTGCAGTTTAATGAGCTTCAACATATCAATAACACTGTAAATACAGCCAGAGAGGTTTTTGGAATTTAAACATTAAATACAGGGTGGTCGTAAACAACGTGAACCGGTTATATAAGCTTTATAGGGTTGGTCATACTGATATCGCATGCCATTGTTATTTTATCAGCTGCTGAAGTTAGCCAATCAGATCGCTTCGCGGGCCAATTCAAATTGACTTTCTAACGTGATGATGCTAAAATCTACGCGTGGCTTAAAACCGGCTTGAGAGCGTCAATCGAAGAAAATAAGTTGGCGGGGAACACCGACATGTGCAACGACATAGTGCATGTAACAAAATGTGTGATGTAAAGTGTAACCCTAGCCACCGTGCAGGCTGTGATGTAAAGTGTAACCCTAGCCACCGTTCACGCTGTGATGTGAAGTGTAACCCTAGCCACCGCGCAGGCTGTGATGTAAAGTGTAACACAATGTTAATTAGCAACCGTGCAGGCTGTTGCCGTTGCCATCTGAAATCAGTTAATTGTTCAGAAGACTCCCCAAACTGTCCCTCTGATCCCAATCAAGAAGCAGACCTCAACCATACAATTTTAGGACGCAATGGACACAAACCACAAGGAACCAATTTTTATATCACACGCTTATAAAACTCTAAGTTCCACTTCCCACGTCCGCTTCGTCAAAGTGTTGCGTTTGTTCTACAGTCTGTATTTAAACTATCCTAATCCAACCCGAGTTCCTGTACCGTAACTTACAAATCGAATGCAAAAATGTTAATAAAAACAAACCAGGAGCCGTTAATGGATGGTCATGTCCGGGAGACATATTTATGATAATTTGATTTTCCACTAGGGAACATTCACATCATTAGATAGTTATTTGGGGGTATTTATTTAAGAATAGGAAATAACACACGGTATTATCCCAACATTACAACATTTTAATGTAGCCCTATACAAACAACTTTCGAACACTTCATATCGACTACTCATTTTTGGCAGCCTGATCCTCAGAGCGAGCAGAGAAATAATCATGAAAGGACGGGCAATTCATGATTCATAAGCGGTATCGAAACTATGATGATCAAAGTGAAAAGATAATAACTACGTGCTTGTTTTGCTCTGGCAGCGATGTCAAATAACTCTATTCCATGCAATAATCGAACGACTAACTAGAACTGAAGACCTTTATAAATACATTAATCAACAAAATAGACAGGCGACTACCAAAGGTGAAATTTCGAAATAACGAAGAAATTAAGAACATGCTAAGAAACAACCACCTTGGTTAAAAGGAGCTGAAATGTCCTCTCTTATGTAGGTTAAAATTGTCTAATTATTGCTAAATCTTCTATTGAAGAAGTTGCATTGCTTAAATCTGTTTCAAGTTCACCGACAAAAAGGCGAGCTTTCTAATTTCAATGAAATATCATATTTAATTAAAGTAGAATTACAGATTTAAAAATATTTCATAAAATACCTATTTCGGGAAAGCAATAAAATGCAAAATATTGGTGCAGTGCTCTCCTATTTGTCAGCTTTGATGGTCGGGAATAACAGAAAAAGTAAGTTTTTGGACATATGGCTGAAATTCGAAGTCTGCCGTAACACACTGCATTTCATACTGCACATAGCGACACAGATTAATTCTAACAATAACTTAGTGAACTTGTTTATGGACTTAATACATGATTCATCAATTTATTAAGCAAACTGTAAATTTATTTTTGGGATGAAATGTGTAAAATTAATAACATTTTCGACTTTCCCTCAAGATACCGTTCGAGCAGATACATATACCGGTGTTTCAGATGTCGGAAACAGTCGACGGGAATGACCAGAAGCTCGGGCTACTAACTAGCTTGAGAAAGGCCATTAAAAATAGTTGTCTAAAAGCAGATAAAGCTAACATCAACCCACGAGTTACTTAACCTACATACGAAACGTATATCGTGCACAATTCATTTATGTCCATTAAGTAATTTTCACGAGGTATTGATTACCAGTGTCCGCTAAGGCACGACACAAATAGTAGTTGACCACAGCACGCGACATTTCTAGTCATGCTAGAGTTCTACTGTAATTTCTTCTACGACTATGGATTCTAAAAGAGCATCAAGTTTACCACGACAGTTTTTAACAATGCTGCTTGTTTTAATGTCTCTTCGGGATGCTGGGATGACTGAATCCTGGTTCACTGCAGTTCTTTACTATGAGGGAACCTACGATGCGGATTTGTCATCTTTAACCACTCGCAAACTTCATCAACTTTAGCTAGGACATAATCCCTTAACTTTACTACTACTACTACTACTACTACTACTAGTAGTAGTAGAAGTAATAATAATAATAATAATAATAATAATAATAATAATAATAATAATAATAATAATAATAATAATAATAATAATAATAATCTATTGCTTCAGCTTTCATATTCTTTAATCATGTTTGTAGCAGTATACATATTTGCACGTCAGCTCAAAATTTGCCAACGTTCTTAGCGTTGGTGTTGCATAGTGCCAGATCAAGAAATTAAGACGCGTATGGGCACGAAGGGTAGTTCACTGGGTGCCGTGTCGTCTCATGTTCACCACAGTCGCACAAGGTGTGTGATCCCTGCATGAAACCGCATTTGTTTAGGTTGTCCTTGGATCTACCAAACCAAACTCATAGGCCGTTTCACGACTTCCATGTTGTCCCCAGATTCCCCATCTTCAATGGTGGGGCCGTTTGACACTTTCCAGGTGCCCGGCAATTTACAGTTCGAGACTTCATCTCTGGTTTTCTAGAAGTGTTTATCAGTTCAGTCGAGTTGTCGGCATCATCCGCAGTTACTTCACGACGAGTGTCAGATATGTCTAAGGGTTGGTTTTAGACACCCTGTGATCAACATCGATCTTTTTGGCGTGGTCTCTCATAAACCGTCCAGCGGCGTTTCTACTCTCGGAGACCTGAGCAACTGTACGGGAAGCGCGTGCACGTGTTGGACCTAGCATCAGTATCTCAGCTGTTATCACTGCAAAAACTGTATTTACGTATGCAAAAGTTATTTTAAGTACGAGTCAGGCACGTAATGCATTTGTTGAGCAATTTCCTGGTGAAGTACCACCTTCATGAGCATAGATTCAGGTAATCTATATATATAAAATAACTTGTCCTGACTGACTGACTGACTGACTGACTGACTGACTGACTGACTGACTGATTCATCATCGCCGAGCCAAAACTACTGGACATAAAGAAATGAAATTTTGAGGATATATTCATATTAAGATGTAGGTGCTCGCTAAGAGAGGATTTTTGGATATTCCTTCGCTAAGGGGGTGAAGAGGGGGGTGAAATTTTAAAATGAGTGTATCTATATCTCAAAACTTTAAAAGTTTACAGATGTAAAAATTGGTATTTAGAATCTTCTTTAAAAATAAGGAAACACGTATTTTTTGTTTTCAGAAAATCCCAATAAGAGGGGTGAAAAAGGGTGAAAATTGGGAAAAATGGGTTGAATGCCTTTAATCAGTATACCGGTACTTATATCTCAGAAACTGAAGATATTACAGACCTGAAAATTGGTACTTTTGATCTCTTTTAAAAATAAAGAAACACGTATTTTTTTGTTTTTGGAAAATCCAATTAATGGGAGGGTGAAAAGGGGGTGAATTTTTAAAATGAGTGAATCAATATCTCCAAACGTTTAAAGTTTGCAGATGTAAAAATTGGCATTTAGAATCTTCATTAAAAATAAAGAAACACGTATTTTTTCGTTTTCGGAAAATCGCAATAGGAGGAGTGAAAAGGGGTGAAAAAAGGGTTAAATGCCTTTAATGAGGCTACTTATATCTCAGAAAATGAAGATATTACAGACCTGAAAATTGGTGTTTGGGATCTCTTTTAAAAACAAAGAAACACGTATTTTTTTGTTTCTGGAAAATCCAATTAAAGGGGGGTGAAAAGGGGGTAATATTTTAAAATGAGTGTATCTATATCTCAAAACCTTTAAAGGTTATAGATGTGAAAATTGGTATTTAGAATCTCCTTTAAAAATAAAGAAACATGTATATTTTGTTTTCGGAAAATCCTAATAGGAAGGGTGGATAAGTTCGAAAAAGTTGTCCAATGCCTTTCATGAGTCTACTTATATTTCAGAACCTGAAGATATTACAGACCTGAAAATTGGTGTTTGGGATCTCCTTTAAAATAAAGAAACACGTATTTTTTTGGTTTCGGAAAATCCAATTAATGGGGGGGGTGAAAAGGGGGTGATTTTTTTAAAATGAGTGTATTTATATCTCAAAACTTTTAAAGTTTATAGATGTAAAAATTGGTATTTAGAATCTCTTTTAAAAATAAAGAAACACGTATTCTTTTGTTTTCGGAAAATCCCAATAGGAAGGGTGTAAAAGGATGAATAATGGGTTGAATGCCTTAAATGAGGCTACTTATATTTCAGAACCTGAAGATATTACAGACCTGAAAATTGGTATTTGGGATCTACTTTAAAAGTAAAGAAACACGTATTTTTTTGTTTTTGAAAATTCCAAATATTGGAGGGTGAAAAGGGGGGATGAATTTTTTAAAATGAGTGTGTCTACATCTTAGAACTTTAAAATTTACAGATGTAAAAATTGGTAGTTAGAATCTCCTCTAAAAATAAAGGAACACGTATTTTTTTGTTTGCTGTAAATCGCAATAGGTGAGGTGTAAAAGGGTGAAAAATGGGTTGAATGCCTTTAATGAGGATACATATATCTCAGAAACGAAAGATATTACAGAACTGAAAATTTGTATATGGGATCTCCTTTATGAATAAAGAAACACGTATTTTTTTAATTTTTGGAAAATCCAATTAATGGCGGTTAAACAGGAGTGACAAGCTGGGGTGAATTTTTTGAAAGACTATATCTACAGACTATCTTGGAAACGTAAAATGTTACAGACGTAAAAAGTGGGTGTTTGGAATCTCCTGTAAATGTAAAGAAACATAGGTGATTTGTTTTTGGAAACTCCACTTAAGGGGAACTCAAAACGGGAGAAATTTTAAAATGAGAATTTTTACAGTATATCTAAAAAAACTTAGCATGTTACAGAAGTTAAAAATGGTATTTTTTATCTCTATTAAACATAAAGAAACGTATATTTTTAGTTTTCGGAAATACCACTTGGGTGGTAAATGTAACTGAAAATGGTGTTGAATTCTTTTAATTAGGCTACTGATATCTCACAAATGAAGATGTTACAGACGTGAAATTTGATACTTGCAAACTGTTTTAAAAGTAAAGAAACACGTATTCTCGGAAAATCCAATGAAGGGGGGGGGGGGGGTGTGGTGAAATAATTGAAAATTTAATTGACTTAATTGTATGAGAATACATACATCTAATTAAAAATTAAAGCTGTTACAGGCGTGAAATTCGTATTTGGATATCCTTTAAAAACAAAGAAAAACGCGTTTTTGGGAGGAAACCATCTTGGAGGGCGAGAGTGTAAAGGAGTTGAATTCCTTTCATGAGGACACATAAATCAAAATCTGAAGAAGTTAGAGTCGTGATAATTGGTATTTAGAAGATCCTTTACTATTAAAGAAACAAGTATTCACTTAGTGGGGGTTGGGGAGTAGTGTGAAATGAAGTGAAAAAATAAATTATTTTTATGGGGATACTTATATTTCAAAACTGAAGGTAATAGACGTGAACATTGGTGTTTGGAATCTCCTTTAACCATAAAGAAACAAGCCGCCTTTTAATTTATTTTTTTTTTTGGGGGGGGGGAGTGGGTGGCGGTAAATAAACTTAATGGTGGTGGGGTGTAGAAGGAGGTGAGACCAATTGATTTTACTGTTCTTAATGTACTTATAAGGATCATCCGTTGCTCAGGCGGCAGCGCGCCGGCATCTCACAGCTGGGTTCCGTGGTTCAAATCCCGGTCACTACATGTGTCATTCGTGCTGGACAAAACGGAGGCTGGACAGGATTTTCTCCGGATACTCCGGTTTTCCCTGTCATCAGCCATTACAGCAACACATAATAGTAATAATAATAATAATAATAATAATAATAATAATAATAATAATAATAATAATAATAATGTTCCGGACCGTTGTCAGTTGTGCGCTGGAAACGGCTCCTGGACTGGAGAATGCAGGCCGGCCGCGGGTTCAGTGCCACCAAGGCACCCAATATGACACCACGCCGGTTCCCCTGAAGGATTTTATCCATATTAAAAATGATTATAGGAAAATATGGCAAAGATTTAGTGACCCAACTGACCGGGAGGAATACCTGAGCCTAGCCCGGGAAGTACGAAATCGATTGCTGGAAAGGAAGATTGAAAAATGGCAGGAAACATGCCGTAATCTAATAGAAAACGAGTCAGATCGGGAATTTTGGTGTATTCTCGCCGAAAACGAGTCAGATCGCGAATTTCGGCGGATTATATATCTAAAACAATAACCATTCAATTACAAATTTCAGTATAATACCGTAGCGAAGCACGGGTATCTTGCTAGTATTGTAAATAAATTTGAAACTACTGATTCAGCGCGCAATAGAAAACATGCGCACACACGAATAGTTTTAACAGAGGAAACGCTGGATGATGTTGGTGCGAATCTTGAACGGCCACGGAATACATCCCTCACAAAATTAGGACAACAAGTAGGGGTTTCGGTTTCTCTTGCTCACAGAGCTACAGAGCTGTGACACATCAAAGCGTACAGGTTTACATGGGCCCATTGTTTAAAACCTGCTGATCCAGCACAAGAGTGAGATATTGTGAGTGGTCGTTTAATCGACCCACAGCTTGTGTTCTTTCAGAATGAGGCCTGGTTTCATCTTAATGGTCGTGTGTCTCGCTACTGGTGTTTATGCAATCCCTCATTATGAAGGATGACAATTCCAGCATCTTATACCATGTAAGATTGAAGCAGGGCAGAGTACAAACACCGTGCGCGCAGCAAAGTGCCAAGGCTGGCCTACTAAGCCTGCTAACCTAATCCTGCCAGCGTTCGAAGCAAAGCACACCAGGAAAAGAGGCGCAGCGAGAGTGACATTTTATACCTAGGTGAACCGTCCACTTCAAATACAACATTCGGGATGCTTCTCTATTCCTCGGATAAAAAGCACGTACCTGGATTCATAATATTTTTTTGTTTTTTGTTATTTTGTTTGTTCCTTTCCTACTCCGACGGTATTAGAGCATTCGAAGCTTAGGGATACTTTTATTTTTCAGCCCTTCATAGGTCCCTTGTCTTTCTTTGGCCAACACCTTAATTTTTGAAGTGTCGGATACCTTCCATTTTTCCCTCTGGTTAGTGTTAATAGAGGATGGTAGCCCAGTTGTACTTCCACTTAAAACCACCACCACTTCTGCCGCTTTTCCCACATTGTGGATGCGAAATGCGTCGCACGTGTGATTTGACCCTGGTGTACGGCCGACTGACCTTCCTGACGCCGATCCTTTGTGAATGGTGTAATCACTATTGCGTGTTTGTCTGGTGTATTTATGTATTAAAGCATTGTTGTGAACATCACAGGTTTTTCCAATTACACTGCTTACTACTTGTTTAATATTATCAGCAAATAATACAGAAAATTAATGGTCTGAACTAATAATAGAACTCAATTACAAAGAAACCTTTTTTTTTGCTAGTCGCTTTACGTCGCACAGACACAGATAGGTCTTATGGCGACGATGGGACAGGAAAGGGCTGGGAGTGGGAAGGAAGCGGCCGTGGCCTTAATTAAGGTACAGCCCCGGCATTTGCCTGGTGTGAAAATGGGAAACCACGGAAAACCATTTTCAGGGCTGCCGACAGTAGGATTCGAACCTACTATCTCCCGAATACTGGATACTGGACGCACTTAAGCGACTGCAGCTACCGAGCTCGGTAATTACAAAGAAACAGAGGAAGATGAAATAATATTAATATAGGATACATTTAGTTACATCTAGACGCCATTTATCTTATAATGTAGCACTCCATACAGGATGAAACAAACTGGATTTCCGACATATATCAAGATGCTGTACTAGATTATACCGAGTCAAAATTCTGTATAAAGGAGAGTTCATGTACGTGGCGCTCTGACAATGTCTGCCCTATCTAAAAGAGTAAAATGGCTCTTTAGTTTTTCCCGTTGCCCACTCTGAAGTCCCACGGGATGTCGACAAAAAAATCCAATTTTTCGTAATCATTCGCGTTATCATCCGTCGTACATGGCATAAAGGAAAGCAAATAACATATTCTTAAACGTATGTTGTATACAGTCTTTTGATAGACCTAATGTTAAAGAAAATATTTGATTATATATATATATATATATATAAGAAAGAGCTTTGTCCGTACATTGCTCAGAATTTGAAAAGAATGACATTTATGTATCGGTCATGTCCACAGTAACAAGGAAATGCATTTTTTTACTTTTCCGTAATGTCTGTCTGTCTGTCTGTCTGTCTGTCTGTCTGTCTGTCTGTACACGCATCACGAGGAAACGGCTAGAGAAATCGGTATGCAAAGTCGGGGAATAAGTCGCTACAACCTAGGCCATAAATAATTTTATTCACGCTGAGTAAAATGGCAGTTTACGGGAAGGCCTAAAACTTAATTCTTAAATATTTACATTATTAGTGGTCCTGCAAAGTTGAAGAATAAGCCGCTACAATCGAAGCTATAAATAATTTTATTCACGCTGAGTGAAATGGTAATTTAGTGGAAGACCTGAAATTTATTTCTCAAATATTTATATTATTAGTGGTTGTATCGATAAATACTACATAACCAAAGTTACATAGAATTAAATTTTCGACCATTTATGTCTTATACATTTTTACCGTACTGGCTATGACAACACAGATACTCATGAAGCTATAAACAATTTTATTCGCCCTGGATAAAATTGTAGTTTAGGGGAAGGCGCCTAAAATGTAATTTTTAAATATCTATGTTATTGGTCCTATCGAAATATACTACATAACAAAAGTTATAGAGAATACAGTTTCCGGTCATTTGTGTTTTATTCAGTTTTACCGTACTGACCATGGTAAGAGAGGTACTTCAGAGTCGGAAGAAAACTAAATATGATGGCCTACAATATCGAAAGCGCATAACATTGATTAACAATAACATTACATTGACCATTGTTTGTTGTGATGTTTTTTGTCTCTTAAGGTGCCTCTCAACTCCGATAGATGGGATTACTGCTGCGTACGAACTATAATAGCCTGACTGAATATTGGCGGCAAATAGCTGGGAAGTTAGAAAACTTTCTTCTTTAGCATGCCATGCCTCTGGTTCATACATTTGCTGATATTGCTGGTATGTAACACACTGGTTCATCAGAATATTCCAGTTATTCGATCCCTGCTCTGATGCGCTGTTTCGAATGAGCAGTGGGCATACTTAAGGCAGAGGCTCACTTAGTAGAGTAGCAGTAGTAGTATGGCCTAGTCTAGAATAACAATTAGGGCTATTCCAAATTATAGCACCACAATTCACTAAATAACTTGAAATTCAACCCTGAAAAGAGCCGTTTCTTTAGGAAAGCTTCTTCCTCTTCAATTTTTATTAAATTCCACATTCAATTTATTTCAAATTAGCAGCGAACAGAACCGAGCTCGATAGCTGCAGTTGCTTAAGTGCGGCCAGTATACAATATTCGGGAGATAGTGGGTTCGAACCCCACTGTCGGCAGCCCTGAAGATGGTTTTCCGTGGTTTCCTATTTTCACACCAGGCAAATGCTGGGGATGTACCTTGATTAAGGCCACGGCCGCTTCCTTTCCAGTCCTTCCCTTCCCTCTCCTGTCCCATCGTCGCCGTAAGACCTATCTGTGTCGGTGCGACGTAAAGCCAATAGCAGTGAAGAGGGGGTTTCTTGGAGGAAATATTTGCCTCAGAGTCAGAATTTTTCCGCCGCCAGTGTAATGAATTGATATTTTCCGACTCATCGGGGTACTCCTAGGAAACAGATTAGTAAAAGGGCATAGTTATTGCCCTTGGAGTCGTCACTATTCCACCCCCTCCCCGCCGAAAACGGACGAAGAATTCACGGCACGCGGCTTGATCATTGCAGCTCTGTAATTTTGGACTGTTAGATCTTTAAAAGTGAGAAAGTGTGTGGATTTTCATTCGATCGAGTATTTCATATGAAATCATTGCTTTTAATCGCGCCAATCCTACTGACGTCATTGTAATGGATGTCCATTTCAGTTGGGAAAACCACTAAGACAGTCTTTCTGAAGATGTAAAAAGGCAGGCGGAGAGTGTCGACCATTATAATAAAAGCTCCCCAACCTGATTGTTACTGATGGTATGCAAGCGGGTCTACCATTACAGTGAAAATTCTTTAACTCAGTCTTCATATGAGAAAATATGTTTGGTGACTTCCCCGTCGCGTTTCTATGGTAACGTTAAGAGCTATGCAATTTCATACAACCTTGTTCACAACATGTACACTACCTAATGTAGAATTCTAATGTAGAATTCCGTAGCGAAGCACGGTTACATCTGCTAGTCTTCCTATAAATACCAACTCCATGTGATTAACATGACATAATATGCACATAAGACAATCCTGAGTGAGTAGAATTCAAATACGTAGTTTGGTTGAAATATGTCCAGCATTTTTCCACATTCAGGAATATATAAACTGATAGATCCACAGGCAGACAGACACCAAAGGGAAAAGTTCTACCTCATATTACCTCGGTGTTCAGATACGTTAGGTGGGGGCAATTTTAAAGCCGAGAAAAATATGATGCATCCTCTGATTTTCTCCTGTTATGGATCCTTCAAATGACTGTAGGTCTGCGAGGGTGTCTGTCATTGGCCGTTAATTTTCTCTGTCATTTGAAGAGTAAGTGAAAAAGTTACTTAAAATGAAGGGGCGTTTTACACACATCAATAGTGTAAGAGAAAACTGAAGAACACTTCTGGTATTCCTTTAAACCCCCAGTCTATTCAGTGATTCTTAAATGATAAGCATATCGAAACCTGCTCCAGGATGAGTAGACTCTAAATATGAAGTTTGATCGAGATCTATTCAGCCGTTTACCTGTGATGGTGGAACAAACAAACACAGACTCGAAAGCTAAAAACTACTGATACGATCTTGAATTGACCAGAAAGGATAAATATACCAAAATTTGGTTAAATAAATGGCATGAAATGACATTACAAACAACGGATCCCCTATAATTTTGTGGACCTAACAACTGGTTTTAGATCTCTTGAGAATGCATAGCAGAATACGAAGCTCTACTCGACAGAGAAACACCGTGTAAAGGACCAAACGCGTCGTACTTGTATCATGTTCTAAGAAACTGAAAGACTTGTCAGCATGGGCGCCCATAGGATAGTTTGTAGGGGGCGGGGCTAGACCTGGGGGTATGTAGTATTTTTAATACTTTGGAAGATGAATGTCGACTTCTATTCCACGGTAGAATACCACACACGGTATCCCCTACCACTTCTACGTAATACCGATTTTTAAACCATTTTCTTGAAAGAAAAACAGCTGACTATATTAGATTGTTTCCTTTCCCTGAGAGCTAGGGGGGGGGGGCGTGTCCCCACCTTGCCCCCGAGTATGGGCGCCCATGCTTGTCAGGCTTCGTTGCTGTGCATGCCGAAATAATCTGATTCAGAACATAGGGACGGCCAGTAAATGAAGTACAAGAACCTTAAAAAAGGAGAAAAGAGCCAAAAGATATAATTAATTTAAAATGAAGCTGTATTTCTAATGTAATTTCTTTGCAGGACGTTATCGTAACAGTGGAGTAACAGAAGAACTAACGGCGAACAATCGAATGACTGCGTCAATGGAAATGTTCAGAGAAAGAAAAAGTGTGTAAAATAATTTGGTGAAGGTAAAATCATTAACAGCTCCACGTAACCGTGTTGGGGCCAATTAGAAGGAAAGAACGCCACGATCTCGTGTTGGTACATTTTCCTAGTTGAGAACATTTTGCCTCAGTTGGAGGGAATTAGCCACAAGAATTGAATCGAGGTTGAGCGTCTAACAACAAGACTAGCAACCGTTTACTACAAAGCACTTCCGATGTCTGATAACAGAACACAGTCACACAGCTACATGTCGAGAGTTTAAACCCGGCGGAGGTAGTCGGAATTTTGAAGGGCGGGTACAAGTCCATTTCTTTACATCGTTCGATGTTGGAATGTAAAAGATCTTTGGGACACATTCATTGTTTACCCGACAAAGTTAATTAAAAATCAGCGGGAGATCGTCCAACAGTGATCCGGCTTCCCTGCCATCTGATAACGTAAAACAGAACGTCGGAACTGACACGCAGGCAGCCTAAATACCGTCAAATAAAATACCTGAGCACGGCAACTGAGGACATTCATGTTTTTATTAACTTTTCATATGTTAGCTCGCAAAGTCAAGGACACCATTTTACTACCAGCAACATGTATCTTCTATATTTTCACCTTCCACAAATTTCTTTTCCCACATTCCTCCCGTAACACTAGGATAGTTTTGCTGTTCCCCTGATTTCAGTGAAGTTCAGGTTCTCTTGTCATTTTACGAATCTCATTCCCGTCTATAAGGAGACTACGCCCGGGATATCCCCACCTTCTAAGAAATCATTCAGAACACAGTCCACTGTAGACATTTTGTTCTCTACAAAGATGTTTCATGACTTCTTACCTCTCAAACAAGCATTTAATTTTCATACCGACATGTATCTACTTGCTGGGCACAACTATGCAGTGACCAGAATCACAAGTTGAGGTGCACCTTCGGTACGCTCAGCAAGCCTATCCCTATTCAAGAGCAGTCAAAAAAGGGAGTTAATCGGAATGATGTTTTTCGTTGAATTCATTACTTTATTTACGGCGGAGAGCCTGCACAAGCTTCCACCATGCATGGCACAACTTCACACAGTGAATACTGCCATTTACAGGAGCGTTTGCAGGTAGAAGTTCGCCGAAAACTACCTGTACTTAGTGTTGCTGTACCACAATGCCACGCTGCACACACCCTACAGCATGCGTGAAATGTAACGGTGTTTCTGATGGTATGTACTCGACCGTCCTCCCTATTCTCCTAACCTGGCATCCAATGATTTCCATACCTTCGGTCCGTTTAACAAGTACCAGGGTGGTAAGCGATTTAACGACGATACAGCCGTTCGCCATGCCGTCACGACGTAGATCTAGGGCTAGTCGCAGATTTCTTCCAACAATGCGTCTATCATTGGAACAAGTCCTTGGACAAGAATGGTTGCTGTGTTGAGCAGTAATGCATATCAGCGCTCTACTACTTCTTTACGTCGCACCGACACACAGAGGTCTTAAGGCGACGGGGCTAGGAGT
This sequence comes from Anabrus simplex, assembly GCF_040414725.1. Classification (NCBI taxonomy): domain Eukaryota; kingdom Metazoa; phylum Arthropoda; class Insecta; order Orthoptera; family Tettigoniidae; genus Anabrus; species Anabrus simplex. The sequence continues at coordinate 514,806,583 of NC_090267.1, forward strand.
GGCAAGGAAGCGTCCCTGGCCTTAATTAAGGTACAGACCCAGCATTTGGTGTGTGTGAAAATGGGAAACCACGGAAAACCATCTTCAGGGCTGCCGACAGTGGGGTTCGAACCCACTATCTCCCGAATACAAGCTCACAGCTGCGCGACTCTAACCCCACGGCCAACTCGCCCGGTGGGTCGGGAATGAGGTGTGATGAAATTATGTGGCATATTTTACGGTCGGATGCTCTTCCTAACGCCAACCTCAGTTGAGCAACTAATGAACATGAAATGAATCATGGTGAATGCAAATGGATAAGGAGGTGCAAGGAATCGGCTGGGGGCTGAGTGGCTCAGGCGGTTGAGGCGCTGGCCTTCTGACCGCAACTTCTGGCTCAGTCCGGTGCTTGCTCAAATACGTCAGCCTCGTGTCGGTAGATTTACTGGCACGTAAAAGAACTGTAGGACGAAATTCCGGCACCTCCGCGTCTCCGAAAACCGTCAAAAAGGTACTTAGTAGTGCCATTATTATTATTATTATTATTATTATTATTATTATTATTATTATTATTATTATTATTAATCGGCTGGTGGCCTATGCATACGAACTGTCCCTTTATCTGACTGGAACTGAAAATGGTAAAGCACAGAAAACTTATTCTGATAACAGCCGACGATGGGGTTTGAACCCACGCGTCTCCCGAATGCATGGCTTGTTGCGTTAACACGGGGGAGAGGGGCGGCACTGCGCTCGGTACTGTGTCTGTGCGAGCTCTTGCTACCTTGTTCCTTAACGAGTACGAAAAGAAATTTAAAAAATAAACTCCTTAGAAGTTAGAAAAGTATGCAATGCTCTGAGTATCTTATCGCGTTACTAACAGTTACACATGCGTGTACTTTAAAACTTTATGCAGTATCCAGTATTCGGGACATAGTGGGTTCGAACCCCACTGTCGGCAGCCCTGAAGATTATTTTCCGTGGTTTCCCATTTTCACACACACCAAATGCTGGGGCTGTACCTTAATTAAGGCCACGGACGCTTCCTTCCCACTCCTAGCCCTTTCCTTTCTCATTGTCACCATAAGACCTATCTGTGTCGGTGCGATGTAAAGCAAATTGAAAAAAAAAAATAATTGAAAATGTTGGACACTGAATGGCTGAAGAGTTGAATCAGTCATGCGAGGGCACTCATTCAATGCCTCTGATACAGATATGTAGAAAACATTGATCGAATTTATAACGTAAAGCAATCTTGTGAACGCCGTGACAAGTAAGACTACACTGCATGGTGGCCGGACCGACTGTCGGATGAATCTCGAGTACAACCAACGCTTCCTTTACTCTGCAGGAAAAAACAGTTCAAACACACCTTCCGTTTGAAACTAGAGAGGAACGAACTAGCCAATAAAGAACCAATTTCTACTGATGGGAGCTAAAGTGTCTGGAAGTGCACATTGTGGGGGAGTACACAGACAATTGAACGAAAAAATTGCGTGGCCAACTTTTCGTGTGACTGACGATGATCTTGATTGACTGTCATCATTCAAATGATTACCACTGTAGAACAACGACACAGTGTGTCTAACTTACCAGAGTAAATAATGTGTTTTTATCGTTATAGAAAGGGCACATATCCATTTTTTTATCTGCCAAATTCGAAAAAGTCCTTCATCTTAACTCCATATTTAATCAAGTAACGTAGCCATAACCACCAACACTAACGGAAAAAACATACATTTAACGTAGATAGCAAAACTGGATTTTAAACGAGTTTTTGCTCCTCCTGAAAACTTACATTTATGGGCATATGCCCTTTTTTAAATGACTGATCCAATTTCAAAGCAAGAAACCCGAATGAGAATCACACTAAAAACAGCTACAAGGGTTCCTCTACTATGATCACCTGCTAGCACCGTGCCAAGCAATTTAACACGCATGGACATGGAAATAATATACACACGAAGAAATTATCGGCAATTCTATGTTTGCCGTTGAATTGAGTGTTACTATACTACCCTCTCATTGCGAGAATAGTACGTTAATCCGGTATCAGATGAATTGTGTAGAGCACAGAAATAGAATATTGATTCAGTTTTCCAGGAAAGCACTTCTAAAGCAATTCTGAGAATTTCACCAATGTTATAGTTAACGATTACACTGTCGACTGTATTCCACTATAACTGGTCGGCGTGTAGCGCAATATTGTGAGAAACCCGCAATACTAACGCCTATGTGTTATAGATCAAAAACATATCAGGATTACTAGAAAAATATTATTCATGTCATTAAGTCCTTTATTTGCACAAAATAGTCATTTATTCGAGTAAAACGATGCTTAGGTCATTGCAGTTAAATGTATTCGCCGGTAGATGGCTCTATGAAAGTTGTCTCCGCTGATCTTTCTATGCCAGCCCGATAGAGGGCTCTGTGCAACTTGTCTATGCAAGTTGTCTGTGAAATCATGTTATCACCAGAAAGTAAGTTGTTGCTTCATGTTGGTTCTAATAAGCGAGAACAGAAAGCAATTTATCTCAGGAAACTCCATAGTTCCTTTACTTGACTCAATCATTTATTCGCAAAATGCGATGCCGTGGACGTTTCATTTAATTGCATTTGCCGGTAGATAGCTGGGTAAGTCTGTGAATGTCTGCCATTGGATGCATTTCGAGCAGGCGGTCCGTCCGCTGATCATTCAGTGCTATGTTTAGAGGCACCTGATTTTAAGATAGCGCGAAATCGCGAAAGTTTTGCGAAATATTACAAATTTGGCTCAAAACGCAAAATTATTTATAAGCAAAATTGCGAAATAAATGAATTATGTGGAATTACTCTTTAATCCAAGAAGCATAATAATATTACTTAAAAATGATTAAGTATCTCATCTCGCAAAGCAAATTCCCAACCTACAAGAACTTTCAATATCAGAATATCTTGTACCATACACAGTGTTTAAGGATCTAGTTTTTGACAGCTGCAGCGAAGGCTTTATGGAGCCCAGTCAGTAACGTTGTTGGTAACAGAACATTTTCAGCGTATTGTAATGTATGACAGGAGAGCAGTTCTGACTCCCACTAATATGGAACGCATGCTATCTCTGTCTTTTTCAGACTGTGTAGGTGGGCAGGACAAAAATTTGTCCAAATATCTATGCATTGTTATATGTAATATGCGTAATTCTCATGTTTCTTGTACATGTGTAAAATAAGATATGTTTTACTGGAAATTGGCTATAAATGATCTTTTTAGTTTATAAATTATTGCTGAAAGGTGGAAATAAAATGAGCGAAATTTTTAAAGAAAAAATAAAAATATCGAAGAAACTTTTTAAAACTGACGAAATTAGGCAAAACTTTTCACCACAAACAGGTGCCTCTAGGCATGCTTTATCGACTGCTACGGAAGTGTGATGTCCATGCATAATGTTGGACATTTCATTAAACACACACCGCGCCATTCTACTAGTAAATGCGTATTCTCTCAAATGGTGGTTCTGTTTGTGGTTCCTTGAGTGCATACAACTACCTCCACTCGCTTATCTCACAGTCCGCACCTGACAGAAACCTAATGGTCAGCAACAAACTTAGTTTCTTGTTAGTACCAAACGAACTGCCGCTATTATGTAAACGAGACTGCAGAGCACGTTGAGTGTTAGCTGACAGCGCCATTATGGCACATTCGTAGCAAATGAGCAATTGTGTTAAATTTGGAATGCAGGAACGGAAAGCTGGGAATTCTGTTTTTATGTCCTCTATGATTTCAGTTTTCTTTCCATGGTTACTTATTCCTTGACTGAATATCCTGCTTCCTGGCAGAAAGTGAATTATTATTCTCTTCGTCATTTTTAGCATTGAAGAGAACACATGCACTTTGCGATAATTAAATTAAAATTATTATTATTTTCGTGAAATGTGTTCTGCTCCTACGAGAGGACGCCCAGAAGCAGTGCAGGTGTCAGACCTCGAATTATTACTGTGAAAAGCATGCGCAAGAAGATAACGATAGGGCAATTGCCAAGATCCAAAATTCCATAGGTATAATCACAATGAAAATGTATATTTTCTGTTACTTTTCTCACGCTTCCATCATCGTTAGTCTTTGTTCGCCGTAGCTCATCGTTACAGCGCGCTGCCACTCTAGGGGTCACTTGGAGCCTTCGATGATGCTGATGGATGTCAATAGCCCTGCTGTATAACTCCCTTTTCTCGTAATCGAATTGTGAGATGCGCAGCTCATCTGCAGTTTGTCAATACCGGCTGCTGGATCAGAAGGCTAGCATGAAATAAGCGCTCCCACTAATGGAATTTAAGAGTGTACTAGACTACATAAACAGCGATATGGATTTTACTCTCGAGCTTCACGACAGCCACGCCAGGTACTTGCTTTACTTACCAGAGTCTGTCAAAGCATGTTCATCAAACAAAAATAATATCCTCATATTAAGAGAACCGTCGCTATCCATCATTACTTGCAAGTTGCTAACGTTGCAGAAATATACATGTCCTGGAATGGCCATCTTCAACCATGTTCAAATGCTGCTGCTCTTGTTTAAAGAGGCCTAACATCTAGGTCATCAGCCCCTAATGGTACGAGATGAAACGAAATATAATCTATATATTGAAAGAGTTTATTAAAAACAGCTTCCGCCCATCCGTTCTACTGGAGCGGTTTGCTTCATTTATAATTTATTTTCTCCGGAATTACCTGACGGAGAACCATGAGACATTGCTAAGTCTGTAAGTTCAACCAAACACAAATCATTGAATGATCGCTAATAATTGCAGGCGAAAGCTTATCCTAGCCCGCAATACATTCTGTACTTAGCAGGTTGCTAAGCGACTAGCACTTTCATTAATATTCTGATAGATGTGATTGTCATCCTTAGTAATGTCACTGCAAGCAGCCATATTTGATTACTACGTGTCAAGCCGGAGAGTATACACTTCTTCCGATCAAGGAAGAATACTATTCCCTGCTAGATACTGTTATTCTCTAACCTTTCCAAGCTTCCCAATAACTTACACCATGCTGAGATAAACGTCTCGTACAAACAGACCCCATCATGACATTCGCGTTAGACATTATCTGGGAACACCTATCGAAGGATAACCTAGCTACTCTAGAAAGAGTGAAGGCCATGTATCTTAAAAAACTTCTCTGTCTGGCAAGAAATGCTCTTTCGACACTAACATATGAGATCACAAGACAACTGTGCTATATAGAACTGCGATTAAAAATTCCACTGCCTTCTACGACACAATACCAAGCTTAACATCAAAAACTGCAAGCGAATATATGGATAGATTGTTACCAGCCGCACGACATGATGAAGTCAAAATAGATTAATTCTGTCTACGAATTGTGGCATACCACAACGTGCTTCCTATTGAATGTTCATAAGACCAGTGAAAAAAGCAATGATTACGACACATCAATATGAGTTGATGATGATGATGATGATTGTTGTTTAAAAGGGCCTAACATCGAGGTCATCGTCCTCTAATGGTACAAAATGAGACGAAATGAAATGATAAATTAAAAGTCCAAAAGCCTCCACTGACCAGAATTCAAAACGTGAAGGCGAAGAATGCATGGATGGAGATGAATTTAAAACAATCAGTGGATCCGACACGCAAAGTCTCGCATTCACAAAAACTGACGTGAAACAATACTATTACTGACCAAGGGACTGCGTCTATAGCATAATACTAAATCGACAACGCTGTTAGTCCAAAATGGTCCAAAATCCAAGTCATCGGCCTCTCATAATGGTACTTATCGTGAGGAAAGCAGAACCATGGCATTTGTCATGTTGCGGTACTAATCAAAAGTAGCTTAGACTCGCGGCATTCTACACAGTATGGTACTAAAGACAGGTAATGAAATTTGCACAGGGAATACATACCTGTGGTATTTCGCACACTGCGGCGCTGTTTACAGGCAACGCAAACCTATGATGCTCCTCACAAAATTGAACTAACCAAAGGGACCCGCGCTATCCCGCGGTGTTCCTCACATAGTGGGTACTAAACATAGGCAAGGCAGAACCATGGTGTCGTTCATCCCATGGTGTTGCTCATATAGCGGTACCAATCACAGGTACTGTAAAAGCCGCCAACGTACTCTATTGCTACTACTCACAAACCTATATGGTACCTAACATAGTGGTACTACGCACAAGTAAAAGCGACTCATGGTGTTCCCCGCGTGGTGGTACAAAGCACAAGTAGTCTCATGGTTCTAATTTGATCATCCCTTGGTCGCCCCTTTTAGTCGCCTCTTACGGCAGGCAGGGGATACCGTGGGTGTATTCTTCGTCAGTGTCCCCTACCCACAGGAGGTAGTGTGTTTGGTCCGCGAGAGGTATTTTATTTCCCTCAAGTCCGACGGCAAGCCGGTTAAGACCTGGGACGCGCCACGTGGGAGTATCACTTCTCCCGCTACTACGCAAGATGAGTTATCTGACCCGTGCGGAGCAGCATGGCTCCTCTAGTAATAATTAAAATTCAAAAAATCACCCAATGACTAGAATTTAAAAGATGAACAAAATTATTATGAATTTAAGATAATCAGTGGATCTAATTCGTAATGTCTCATTTTCTTATAAAATGGTTTTGAAACAGATTATATTTATTCAAATGAAGACATTGCCTTTGAAATGAAATCATTAATTTAAAAACACACAAAGACAAACTTCAACGGAACTAGCACAATAAAAATACAGTTAAGTCTAACAATAAAATAAAAAATTAAAACACATAAATAATTGACTTTAAAATACGACAAAACAGGCCACTATCCCTCATACAATGGATGACCAAGGTCTGCTGACTGTTCGCCGTCTCGTAGAATGAGACAGATGCTACTCGGAAGTTTTAAACTACGGCACAAATGGGCCAGGTCCGTGTACTCCGTAACGATGTGCACCACGGTACGACGACTGCCGCAAGTACACACATTTACACTGTGTAAGGGTTGTTCAATTGAATCGTTGACTGGTGTCAAAAAACTTGCACATTATGTTCTGGACAGAACGTACACAGCACACTGATGGCGTATATATACCCTCCACAATGAAACACGCTATAGTTGCTAACTAAACAATTCCTCCACAGCATACGAACAGCTTGATCAATGGTGAAAGGGCTATCGTCAGCAGACCAAAGACGTGACTGACACATTGTCTGTAAGACCCTTGTTGTGTGTCTCAGTCTGGTAGCTATGATCGTTAAGGGTGAAGTGTATTACGTCTAACACCCTGATTAGCCACTTCGAGTCCCGATGGTACTAAAATGGCAATGTGGGAGAGGTACCGGTATACGGCTTCTAATCACCACATTGCGCGGGGGCGGTAGAATAACACCCACAGTATCCACTGCCTATTTTATGAGGCGACTAACAGGTGCCCCAGGGGATCTTAACTTGGGAGTGTTAGTTGAAAACCACGGGAAACTTAGCTGAGTCCTGGCATTGCCTCCACTTGCGCCAGACTCCTCACTTTCAGCCATCCTATCCAACCTCCCTTGGTCGACTGTTCTTTTCCGACCCCCGACGGTATTAGGGAGCGTTTCATTTTCACGCCCTTCGTCTTTCTTTCGCAGGTACCCTCATTTATCGAAGTGTTGCATCCATTCCACTTTCTTCCCTTTGATTAGTGTTAATAGAAGATGGTTATCCAGTTGTACTTCCTCTTAAAACAACTATCACCACCTCTTATTCGACAGGAGAAGATTAAGAACCGACACAGGGTTTCACCCTCTCCCTACCTCATTTATCAGGATCATCACCACCACCACCACTACCAAAAACCACACTCTGTGGCGCAGGTCACCTATGAGCGTCAAACAAAATGACCTGTACGAGGCGACCCGAACATGTCCTCGGACACTCCCGGCACAAAAAGCTATAGAAAAATTAATAATAATATTCGCTTTACGTCCCAGTAATTACTTTCACGGTTTTCTGAGACGCCGAGGTACCGAAATATAGTCCCGCAGGACTTCTTTTGGGGCTGATGTATAGCACCAGACTGAACCAGGATCGAACTTGTCAAGCACCTCAACTGTCTGAGCCATTCAGCCCGGTAAAATAAAATAGACAATGGAGTATAAGCACACCTTACAACAGTGAAAGCACCTTCCCACCACGGTCTATTCGTTTGCTTCAACACATTCCTCCACTTGGCACATGCGTCTCAAACAGGAATCAGACATAAGGGTTTTTGTAGATGATGTTATTCTCTATAGAGTAATAAATAAGTTACAAGATTGTGAGGAACTGCAAAATGACCTCGATAATGTTGTGAGATGGACAGTAGGTAATGGTATGATGATAAACGGGGTTAAAAGTCAGGTTGTGAGTTTCACAAATAGGAAAAGTCCTCTCAGTATTAATTACTGCGTTGATGGGGTAAAATTTCCTTATCGGGATTACTGTAAGTACCTAGGTGTTAATATAAGGAAAGATCTTCATTGGGGTAATCACGTAAATGGGATTATAAATAAAAGATACAGATCTCTGCACATGATTATGAGAGTATTTAGGGGTTTTAATAAGGATGTAAAGGAGAGAGCATTTAAGTCTCCAGTAAGACCCCAACTAAAGTATGGTTCCAGTGTATGAGACCCTCAGCAGGATTACTTGATTCGAGCGAGAACTAGGAAAAAATCCAAAGAAAAGCAGCTAGATTTCTTCTGGGTGATTTCCGACAAAAGAGTATCAGTACCAAAATGTTGCAAAGTTTTGGCTGTGAAGACTTGGAAGTAAGGAAAACAAGCTGCTCGACTAAGTGGTATGTTCCAAGCTGTCAGTGGAGAGATGGCATGGAATGACATTAGTAGACGAATAAGTTTGAGTGGCGTTTTTAAAAGTAGGAAAGATCACAATATGAAGATAAAGTTGGAATTCACGAGGACAAATTGGGGCAAATATTCGTTCAGAGGAAGGGGAGTTAGGGATTTGAATAACTTACCAAAGAAAATGTTCAAAAAAATTCCAATTTCCTTGTAATTATTTAAGAATAGGCTACGTAAAGAACACATAGGTAATCTGTCCTACATGCAGATCAGTAGAGATTGATTGAAACACCAAACCATGCAATTATGCCAGCTCTTGGTTGTAGTGTTACCAGCTCTACGCTTCAACTGAACAGCACTTACATATCGAACTTTTAACAAAACAGACCGAGAGAACAGTTGGGAAGTATGTGCATTGTGCTGCTAGGTGCAAAGGGTGGATAAAAGAGCAAACAAACCTGCAGGAGTACAAGGTGGACGATGCATGAACAAGACTTGACACCATTCTTGCTGACGGTCTGTGGAACTGCTTGCAGTAGCTGCTTCACCAGACTCTCCACATGACCTGGAGAGTTGGGGGCGGCACAAACGCTCTGGAGCAGCCCCAGCACGCTGGGGGTGGCGCCTTGAGAGTTCTGCATTCAACTTCACACGGAACACATGTCCGAACCGCTCTTTCATGCCACGATCACACACCCGCACACAACCACTAGCACTTGCACATCACCGTATTATCGTAAACATATCTTCGTCGTTCTGTCTCGTATCGGTTGGTGAGAAATAAAACCACCTTGCAACAGGCTTGATGAACATGCTTGCACGCGTGTCGCTAAACGTTCTGATCGACCATGCAAATTATCCTAAATATTTAAACTCATACCTCTTGGCTCTTGAGGACAAACCCTGAAAATATGTCTGCTAGAAACGAAGGAAACAAGCATCACGAATGGTGCAACACGGTTAAAAATCTAATCCATAAGAACATGTCTAGTTTGGGGTAATATATGCCTTATTATGCGAGAAGCAATAAAAGGTGAAAGCAATCCACGACACCATGCCCCATACGAAATTCCCCCTGTATCCACTCATATACCTCAAGTATAACAGACGTGAAGCAAGGGAGGTGACGTTCCATTCATGCCGGAACTTTTGTTTGCTACTTGCTTTACGTCGCACCGACACTGATAGATCTTACGGCGACGATGGGATAGGAAAGGTCTAAGACTGGGAAGGAAGCGACCGTGACCTTATGGTACAGCCTGGTGTGAAAATGGGAAACCAGGGAAAACCATCTTCAGGGCTGCCGATAGTGGGGTTCGAACCCACTATCTCCCGGATGCAAGCTCATAGTTGCGCGCCCCTAACCGCACGGCCAACTCGCCCGGTATGGCGGAACTTGACTTGCAACTCTGGTGACATTAACCGATGTGCTAAGAGGAGATCGCATGCTTGTTTCCACGGCAAGACCCCGAAATGAATCCCTGAATTACTTCAAGATACTAGTCACTGCAATTGGATTCTACAGCCGAGTACTCGGCTAATGTGATAAGTACAGTCAGTACTCGGCCTAGCAGCGAGCGAGACAGTGGATAGAAACGCGGCCCAGCTGCTCGGCCTGCACACTCGCCTCGGCGCTTCACTCGCTCTTCACACAGTCAGTGTAATCAGTCAAGTCAATTGTGAAGGAGTGTTCGTGTGTTGTCTGGCGCATTGTGATTTGATTTCTTCAATGACAATAAGTGAAACAACGTTCAAGTTCATTCAAGAGTACAAAACACACGAATGTTTATGGGACTTCAAATCTGCTGAGTACAAAGACAAAAACATGCGTGATGCTGCTTATCACAAGTTAAGAATTTACCTGACTTTGGTGTAAAAAAATGAAATTAAAACTCTTCCTGCTAATGTCATCTTCGATTTCCTCTATTATGGCAGGTTGCAATAGTGTTTAAAAACACACTTCATTTTCCTACTACACATAACCACGTTCCCGCCCCCTTGAAACATGCCAATACACTGACTCGTTCACTGTCTCTTCCTCGTGTAATCACATCTACTCCTCAATAAGTAACAAAGCGAGTGAATCGGCCCAGTACTCGGTAGGTGTTACTGTGAGCCAGCCACACAGGATCCACTTGCTTCATTTTGGTTTTATTCTCTCCAGAATTACCTGCCGTGAATCACGAGAGATTGATACGAGGGGCGTTTGAAAAGTCCGTGCAAAAAATAAAAACTACTTACGTGTTTTGGGTAAACCTTTTTTTTTTCGACATAGTCTCCTTTTAGGCTTATACACTTCGTCCAACAATGTTCTATTTTGTTCATCCCTTCCGAATAATATGATTTGTACAAGTCTGCAAAATATCGATTAGTGTTTGCAATCACCTCCTCCGACAGAGTCAAGTCTGGAGAATAGAGGGGATGTGAAACTAGTTGGAATCCTATTTCCATTCATTTTGCGACCACAACTGCTGAGGTGTGTGCTGGTGCGTTGTCGTGATGGAAACGGACTTTCTTGTGGGCCAATCGCGGGCGTTTTTCTTGCAGTTCAGTTTACAAACGGTCCAATGACGATGAATAATATGCACCTGTAATAGTTTTACCCTTTTCCAGATAGTCGATGAGGATTATCCCTTGCGAATCCCAAAAGACAGTCGTCATAACTTTCCGGCCGAAGGAACGGTCTTTGCCTTTTTTGGTGCAGATTCCCCCTTGGTAACCCATAGTTTGGATTGTTGTTTGGTCTCGGGAGTATAGTAATGCATCCATGGTTCATCCACAGTGACGAAACGACGCTTAAAGTCCTCCGGATTCTTCTGAAACAGCTGCAAACCATCCTTGCAACACTTCACACGATTCCGTTTTTGGTCAAGCGTGAGCAATCGCGGCACCCATCTTGCGGATAGCTTTCTCATGTCCTCTGGGAACATCTACAGCGAAGGTTGTGTATCTTAAAACAGTTCTCTGTCTGGCGAAAAATGGTCCTTCGAGACTAACTTGTGAGCTCACAAGACCACCGTTCTATATAGAAGAACTGTCATTAAATATACGACTGTCTTCTACGATACAATACCAAGCTTTACATCAAGAACTGCAGGATAGAATAAGCGAGTATATGGATAGATTTTTACCAAACAGACGGTATGATGACGCGAGAAGTGATGAATTATAACAACGAACTGCAGCACACCACAACGCGCTTCTTATTAAATGTTCAAAAACCATTGAAAATGAAAGGCAAAACAATATGACTACGATGGGCATATCGAGACGAATTATCTTACCTACTGCGGAGCAGGACGGATACTGACCTCTGCGTTTCTCCTACGTTTGAGGAATCCCCAGGACCTCACCGGCAACAATTTGAAGTTTCGACCTAGACAAACAATGTAAACTTTCTTATCTCTAGAGCTTCGTAGTATGTTTCACATTCTGCGATGTGTCCTTAGCTTTGATCTTCCTCGATGAGTTGGGTCAACTCTTAACCACGTACGAACAAAGGAAAGTTTGTGTGTGTGTGTGCGGGGGGGGGGGGGGGATCCTCGTCCACAAGATGAATGTGGGGCTCATAGAGACAGTGTCCACCTCATCACACGACAGTTTGTCCTCCACGACACTCTAGCCGGGCGTGTTACAAACTTAAATTTAATATTGTAATTTTTACGCCTTGATTGTACTGGAAACAATACACCTCAATTAAATTCTATTCAATGCGGTTCAAGAGAACACCCCTCTGTCTTTCCACATAAAACAAACGGCCACGTCACTGTGGCCATATTTCACTAGCAAACTGTGATTCCGCTCAATAAATGACGAAGCCCTGGACATGCACGTACCAGATGATGTTCTTAGGGGAGGAAGAAGATCGATAACCTACATTAGCCACTGGAAAGCGCTAACAGCCATCTTCCAACAGCTCATTTATCTCAATCCAGACGCATATTCAATTTATAAAACACGACAAAACGCTGGGATTCACCTAATCTACTGACATATCAATCCATCAACATAACACCCTGCCAATAGTTCAATGCAGTCTGAAGAACTTCTTGTGCTTACTAACAAAAGAAAAACAAGAACATACCAGAAGATCGCATTCTTCTCTCCTTTCAAACAAGCTCAAGTCCTTTGACAACCATTACCACAGTTTACAATGCCGAAGTGTTCAGCTCCATGGCTAAATGAATAGCGTGCTGGGTCGGCGATTGTAACCTTCACTGGTTAATTCCGATCGTTCGGGGGATCGGTGTGTGGGCGCCATCCTCACAGACGCGTAGGTCGCCCTTACGGCGTGCACCAGGCCGCCACTTATTACTATTATTATTATTATTATTATTGTTATTATATTGCCGTAGTATTTCCAACACTTACTTATGGACTTTGGTCTTGAATTGCATACGGAAGACATAAAATGTCGGGAAAAACCCAGATTACAGGAAATAGTTTTAACGATTTTTTAAAAACTTAACGGAGCATTGCAGGATTAACATACACGAAGTACGCGAAAACTACAATGTTTTCCTTCATGTCATCTTCGCAATGCATAATCGTAGTCTATACATTTTAGAGCGGACAATTATAGGGTTATAAAGACATAGAAAACCTGAAATTACACATCCAGAATCATTCTCCCTGCTGACTCAACCAGTTCGACTGTAATCCCTATTAGTATTGACAGCTCCACATAAGATTCCATTTTGTTCGCTAACATGTTCCCCAGCGGGGCTCCTTTACTCTCGTAGATCCTAGGTTTACTTAAAATATTCTGAGCTCAGTACATTCTGTTAACCAGGATCCTACCCTAAGTACATTCTGTTAACCAGGATCCTACCCTACTTGCACATACTCCCAATGAGAATCTCTCTCCTAATGAGTAGGGGACCATTCGTAAATTGTACAGTCCTAGCCGCCTGAGCACTCGGATGGCCATGTCTAAGAATACGTCCAAGACGCCCACTCCCAATACACAGCAACTGGTATCCCGACTCTTACGACCTTTTACTACCCCACTACTTAGCCATTATCCATGGTTCACTAACTAGGACGTAACTATAACAAACCAAACCACGAACCATCATCCTTCGGAAAAACGAACCTACTTTTCCCTTTGCGAAAATCAAAGAATCATATATATGTCTCCCGGTCATGACCATCCATCAACGGCTGCTAATTTCAGATGACCACCAGCCAGAAGACATAGCCTGCACGATTGATAGGTAAACACTGTCTGGCCATCCATCCATTCTTTACATCACTGCCTGCACGGTTGATAGGTAAACACTGCCTGGCCATCCACCCATTCTTTACATCACAGTCTGCACGGTTGCTACGGTTACACTTCCGTCTCACATTTTGTCGCGTCACGTTACATAAATTTTCGGATGACCCCCATCCATGAGACATAATTATGTATGTAGTGAAAAATGAAAATCCACAGCCTGTTTCCAGTCATTCGACCTGGTCAGGAATGGAATGAATGAAGGCCCCATCTAGCGGCGAGGATAGGAAATGTGTCGGCTGCCGAAGCCTGTCGCACTCCACTGGGGCAATGATAAATGACTGATAGATTAAATGAAATGCCAATGGAGAGTGTTGCTGGAATGAAGGATGACGGGGAAAACCGGAGTACCCGGAGAAAAACCTGTCCCACCTCCGCTTTGTCCACCACAAATCTCATATGGAGTGACCAGGATTTCAACCACGAAATCCAGCGGTCAGAGGCCGACGCGCTGCCACCTGAGCCACAGAGGCTTCTTATGCCTGTAGAACGGAGAGAACTTACTGTCTGTTACTAGTATTCTTCATCTTCGATTATCTAATTACCCAACTTAATATGCCAAGAGTAACTGAAGATGCCCGTAATGTCATATTTCAAACGAAGTGAGAGAGCTGTGGTGTAGAATGAAATCATATTACATTTGCATTACCGTACCCTTAACTGGAGCTATGTTTATTCGACCGTAGCTGAGCCATCTGAGCGTATAATTCTCCAAAGTCTGCAGTTCGTAATTGGGCTTGCTCTCTCGTCTTCCTTGCTCACTTGGTAGCGGTTTGCGGCAGTGTTGTAGGTGAGCTCCACTTCAAACATGCGCTTTCAACAAGCTCATTAAAATGCATTCAATTAATGCAGTAGAATGTCATTCCCGTTATTGACTGGATTATTGTATTCAGCACGACAAACTGAAAGCTGTAAACCCTCTGACGAGTGGAAATGATATCCAGGGCTCTCTCGTATTCCGTTATTTGTTTGCACGGTAATTTTGTTTGTTGTATTAGATTAATTGATAAGCAATTGAACGAAAAATCACATCGCCTCACACACACTGTACAGACTAAATTCGATCCTGCGTTTGACATCCTCTCTAAAGTTAATATTTTGCAAATAACGAGGGATATAACCAATACAGTGCCATAACTGGATGGCGTTGGGCTAATTCGAAAAAATCTGACGGAAAAAGAAACAGCTGGCAATTTTCTACAAATTATTTACTCACACTATGAACACAGTTGTACATAAAATAATGTTTGATTTTTTATGACTTGATGCATTTATTAACATTATGCAGTGCGGTAAGATATAATATACAACACCTCTGAGTTGATAATTTGTATTAAAATGACCGTTTCCACCGTTATTATGAGATATATTGTACTTCATCAATGCCAAAAGATAAAACGAATTACTGATCAATAAAGAAATTAAACAATTCATAGCATTCAATGAATTAGATCTGTAATGACAACGAAAATTTGCAAACTATACTTCTTCCCTTTCACTAAACTTAAAATTAATACCTCCGCGATCGTCAACAGTGTGTAGTGCTTGGTGTCCCACAGAAGCCTGTCCTAGGACCGGTCCTATGTTCCGCCTATATCAACTATTTACGTCAACGTATATTAGTTCCGGACACCCCATGCGCGATGACGTTTAAAATACACCTGCACTGTGAGCCGAAAATGCTAACTGGTGAGATTAAATATGTCAGTAGAGACATAACTGGACTGATACGTATGGACAGAATATCAGAATCGCCTGATAGGATAGCAATCAATCGATTACCACTGACTTTAGCGTCTTCTTACGAATGAGTACACGTGAAATATAAAGTTAAATATGAGCTTCACAAATTCTCTAGACGGTCCTGTTGAACGAGCAAGTGTTGTGCGAGTTTTATCCTTTAAATGCATGAAGCGTTGTCAATACAGCGGGCGGAACTCAAACAAATCCTATTTGAGGAGTAAAAACCTTGGAAATTATTTCATACGTGTTTTTCGGAAAGACTATAAATCACCTTCTGCATTCATTCTAAACTTTGAAAATATTTTCAAGTGCCTAATGTACAAATTAGAAAGCTAAAAGACACGCGGTTTCCAACCATCTCTTCGTCTAATACAGAAAATTAAATTATGCCACTGAAATGAAATGGTGTATGACTTTTAGTGCCGGGAGTGGTTCTACTCGCCAGGTGCAGGTCTGTAGGCGACCTGAGCGTCATGAAGACGACACATACATCCAACCCCGTGCCAGCGAAATTAACCAATGACGGTTAAAATTCCCAAGCCTGCCGGGAATCGAGCCCGGCACCCCTGTGACCAAAGGGCAGCACGCTAATGGAGCCGGACATTATGCCACTTATTCGTAGTCAATCATGCCATCGCCATCGTTGCTCTTCTCTTCCGTGTTGGCTGGGTTTGGGCGTCCATGACGCCGGCAGAAGACTTTCTCGATAGTGAAGGGGCATAAGGCGATATCTACTGGAAATATATTGATTGGTGAGACCTAGAATGTTTGCAAGACAGCATCTCTCAAAGTCGTAATTTTTGGCATTTCCATTTTGAAGTTTAAGGTATTACTTCCAAATTCTTAGGCGCACGATTGTTTATTTAGTTACTTATTTTTATTTAAAATGTTATACTACCTGGATTATCCAAAATAGCAGCAAACCCATGCAGATATACCAAACTAACCAAAGATACTCAATATTTTATTAAATGCAACTATGATGAAAGTACAAAAACAAAGTATTTTTAAATGAAATTAAGTTACTGGCGAGCAAATGGTCCTATGAAGATGGTGGAGATTAAACTGAAACATGTATTGTGACAGCATCCGCCATGTCAATCCCGAGCCGAGTGTAGGGAGCTGGTCTGGCCCCGCCCACAAGCAAGCGATTCCATACCTGGGCTAGTGGGCTCTGCCTACGTGGTCGCTCACGAAGGAGGAACTTGCAGTGGGATGTGCCGTGCTGGTGTCTTTGTGGAAGCGTCTGGCGATGAGCAGAAACCTCGAGAAGATTGAGAACCTGGAGGTTTCTAGGCGTATCCAGCTTCCGGACTGTTCTGGTACACTGTGGCCTCCCAATTTTAGGCGGGCCAGGCGAGTATGGAGTGGAGTGCAGTCAGTTCAGTCTGAGGGCGAGTGGTGCTGTGGACAGTGATAGCTCGAGTTGTAGTCCACAGCCTTAGTTCAGGAGACAGTCTGCCTGAGTGTTCTGCCCGTGGAACTGAGTGTTTGTTTCGTCTGTTTGTGATAGGCTATAACCGATAGTGTGAACAATTAGTGTGACTGAACAGTGAGGGGAGGGAGAGAGATGACGAGTGTAATTCTGTGTACTATGTTAGCCAATGTTGTGGTCCTGGTGTGCATGTGTAGAGGTAAACGCTACCAGTTGTGAGTTCATATCTCTACCCCGCCAACGCAATGCAGTATTGTATGTATTCAGATGATCGGCGAATTACTGTGTGCAGCTGTTTTTAAAATTACAGCTGAAAGTAGGATTTTGACGGGAATTAATTGAAATTCATCTTGGATAAAGGCTCAGAACAACCCACCAAGTTGGCTTGAGCAATCGAAGGGGAGGGGGTGGGTGAACTCGGAAACGGAGAGACTGTCACATCGCTCAAAATGCTTGTTCGGTTTTCTTCAATTGTTTTACATAATTTGCTTTACGTCGCACCGACACAGATAGGTCTTATGGCGACGATGGGGTGGGAAAGGCCTAGGCATGGGAAGGAAGCGAACGTGGCCTTAATTACGGTACAGCCCCAGGATGGGGCACCACGGAAAGCTATCTTCAGGGCTGCCGACAGTGGGGTTCGAATCTACTATCTCCCGGATGCAAGCTCACAGCTGCGCCGCCCTAACCATATGGCAAACTCACTCGCTCAGTGCATATTATCAAAAGGAAAGAAATAAAAAATCAAAATACCTCGCTCACACTGCTGTGCTCCTAAAAAAATGAAATAATAAAAGGTTCGACCCGTGTTGAGTTCGCCCTTTATCTTCGCATTATCCCATACACTATACTCTGTGTCATCTAAAAGCTTGCAGATATCGCTGATTTATGTTTTAAAGCTTAGAAAATAACGCGACTGAACTATATGAGCTGTAATAAAAACGTACTAATGTATATATTTTTATGACCATATGAAGTGACCAGCAACACGCTACCCAGTATTCAAGACCGCCCATTTCGTTCTCTCTTCCTCCTGCAATTTGTAGCCTACCACACAAAATGCATATTAACATACTTTTTCCTCCAGCCAGAATCCCGTCATTTTCTCCTTACGAACAAATCACCGGAATCATTACAATACCCCTAACATACTTCTTTACCCATAGTTTCCTGAGTCAGTCCGCTAATAGTCGTGACTATAAAATATCCACAGCCCACACCTCGGTCTCTGGTTTAACCTAAAACTGAAGTATAAAGTTGTCTGTCTTCCCCGTTACGGAAAATCGACAAATAGAGTCGAGTAATTGCATGCTAAACTGAACTGTATGTTCTACTTTCCACATCCATATCTGGTACTGGAGACAATTGGAGAGATCCAGTGTTTCAATTACGTTAAGACGTCGCAATGGATCATAAGGTACAGGCAGGAGTAAAATATAAAGAGGACTTCATTACGTAGTGCACTAGGAAATATGAGACCGGTTTAATTTTTACGCAGGCCCTCGTGAAAGATGTCAGTCGCAAATGTCTTCCACCGAATACTACAATAACAAGTATCGTCACAATAAGGATAACAGGCATAGTAAGCATACGAGTAATAATTTAGCAGTTTCAATATTGTAACAAGTTTCCCACGTCTGCCAAGAGAAAACAAATGTGACCAAGTTGTTCCCTTTTTGCTAAGTTGCGGGAGAGAGAAGCAGAAACAGCCAATTATCAAGTAATCAAACTTGAACATACGAAAGGGGACGCAGGTTCAGATTATGTCAGATTGAGATATAAACCGAGCGAGTTGGAGTAGCGCAGCTGTAAGTTTGCATTCGGGAGATAGTGAGTTCGAACCCCACTATCGGCAGGCCTGAAGTTGGTCCGTAGTTTCCTATTTTCACACCAGGCAAATGCTGGGGCTGTATCTTAATTATGGCCACGCCCGCTTCCTTCCCACTCCTAGCCTTTTCCTATCCCATCGTCGCCATAAAACCTTTGTGCTTTTCGTCGAAGTCTCAGACCCTTGCTTCCCTATCTCAAAATCGTCAGCAGAACATCCATTTTCTAATTAATTTTTGCACGATTTTACTCCAAAAGCAGTATTTAAGAACCATGGGTTGGTGTAGATATCTGCGTCACTAAGATGTTTACGGGAAAGCGAAGCCCATTGCTTTACGAGACCTTGATACGCTTTAAGAAAATCAAAACAGGAACCTCACTTTTTAAACAGCAGTGGAGATAGCTGATGTTTACGATCTTAACTGACTCAGCCTGTAAATCGGACAAACATTAGCCGGTCTGCAGAACCCAGAACCCTTCAGCAAAATGACTGTGAGACACACTACATTTTAATGAACAGCGCTGCGTGTACAATCCTGGCAACACAGGCTCTGTTACCTTAGCAACTAGTCCCTCGTACTGCAATATTCACTTGTTCCCTCGCGTAAATGTCAGAGCCCGTATTTAGTAGGAGCCACGAGCAGTGACGTCAATTGTTGACAAGGTAGTAGTATTGCTTTGTTTATCAAAGTCCAACATCAATGTAAATACAATTATAATTTTGTCTTAACTGCAAGGAAACAAAATTCATAATTGCCAGCGTAACAATTAAGGGTGACGAACAGAAGGAGATAACAAGTTTAAATAGTTTTGTGACGATCGGGCATCTGATATGGAGATAAAATACTGTGAGCATGCGCACGAATTTCATAGTCAATCTCAAGGTATGATTAGTATAATGTTACATCTGGTCCTTACTTCTGTATGGGGGTTCAATAATGGATGCTAAAATGACTAAAACGCAAAAGATCGTGGCCTTTAAATGTGGAGTTACCACAGGATTCTCAAAATACCGTGTACATTAAGAGTAACTCACGAAGAAGTCCTGAATGGAGATAATGGTAACTACACTGAACAGGAGAGACTCTGCATATTTGGGGCATATCTTGTGGAACATCATATATTGGGTTCCACTGTTGATTATACAAAGTAACGTAACGGGAGCTCCCGCGGAGAAACTCTATTTTACAGGCGGATAAGGATACACAGGTGTGGGGCGATGTTACACCATTCTTGTTCAAGCACTTGTTCTAACGGCAGAGCAAGGCATTGATGGAAGAAATCTGCGTCCAGTCCCTGAAGCTACGTCATGACGACACGATGAACAGCCGTATTGTAATGAAATAACTTACCACCCAGGTCCCTATTCAATGGTCCAAAGAGATAGAAATAACTTGGTGCCAAGTTAGAGCTGTACGTGGGAAGGTCTAGATTTTGATTTCCTCGCCATGGGAGCGACATGAACGCTGGCAGTTACTGTGACACACTGGAGAGTTAGCGGGTAGCAATTCACCTGGACTTTTCTCAACAGGCGTCCTGTTGCTGCAGGACAAC
Organism: Anabrus simplex; assembly: GCF_040414725.1. Classification (NCBI taxonomy): domain Eukaryota; kingdom Metazoa; phylum Arthropoda; class Insecta; order Orthoptera; family Tettigoniidae; genus Anabrus; species Anabrus simplex. The sequence goes on from NC_090267.1 coordinate 514,827,194, forward strand.
GCCAGGCCACACACAGCCAATTGTTGCGGCGTTTCCGGTGGGAGTTACCGGAGCATCCTCCCTATTCTTCCGACGTGGTACCCTGTGATTTCGGTCTCTTCCGACCGTTGAACAAGCACCTGGATGGTACGCGAGTCAACGACGATACAGACGTTGAAATGGCGTTATGACGTGCCTTGAGGGACTGGACGCTGATTTCTTCCGTTCCGATATCGGCGCCTTCGTGTACCTTTAGAACAATTGCCTCGGCGAGAACAGCGACCATGTCGAATAGCAGTGTATATCAGAGTCTCACAACTGTGCATCCTTATATCTCGCTGTGAAAGGAAGTTCCTTCGTGCGAGCTCTTGTTACATGTTGAAAACATTCCTTAGCAAAGAAAGTAGAGGTCCCCATACTAGGAAGGAGGTAAAATGAAGCAATTTCCTCAATTGTGCCGAAAGTTGAAGAGCTGAGGGGCCGAAAAGGTTTCAAATTGTGAGCCTTGAATAGCTCTATCAAACTTTTAAAAAATCGAAAATCACTTGTGGCCTACCTGCAATTCCGGACAAACTCTCTTGTTTCTCTACTCGTTTCCTTTTGCATTCAAATCCTAGTCAAATTAACTTATTTACATAATTCTTTTTGTAATGTATTCCTTGGTTCAACACCCTCAAGCGACTCTTGAATATTGAAAAATGTACACACTCTCAAAACTCTGCACTGACTCACATGAGCGCTCTCAGTGGAGCGTAAGTGAAATATTGTACTGACTCAGATTAGCGTTCGCAGTGGTTGAAACAGGCAAACTGCTCATCTAATGGACCGGATAACGACGATTAAGAAAATGGTTGTAATTTTTGGGAATAAATAAAGAATATATTCTCATACTGTATTATATTTTATTTACCTAAGATTCGTAGCTCATATCCCTAGGATGTTTTCAACAATGAGCTACTTGCCTGAAGGGCTAGAACTGCGGATTTTTGAAGGTACCTTGCAGAAGGAGTGATCCAATATAAGAGAGAAAAAGGGCGAAGAAGAGGGACGAGAAAAGGAAATGCCAAATTTCTCTGTTAATATTAGCTGTATCGTAAGACAGTCCGGATTTTTAGGCAGTAATGCAAGCGGATGACAAGTATAGCCTACCCTGTACAACGGTCATGTTATGAGGCTTGCATAAGCCTTAGAGGAATACAGCCCATCAGAACGCCTAGAATTTGTTTCTCTTGCTACATTACGAAAGAAGGGGCAAACGACACTTCCAAGTAACCACATTGGTTTGAATCTAACCTATTAGTGCACAAGAACCCGGACTCTAATGATAAAGCTCGTACAGTTGTAGCTATGAAAACGAAGACATTGACATCTAAATATACTTCAGTCACCATGGTAACGATGTGTTGGCGGCTGTTAAAGCTAAAAACCTATTCTATTAGAAAGATAATAAAATTAACTATCGACATGAGAAGCAAGACGGGAAAGAACGATCATTGACAGAAGGAGGGTAAAAGAGTCATAACGAGGAGGAGGGAATGAAAGACTCACCAAGCCACAAGAAAAAAAAATCCACTAAATTTTCCTAAGGACTATTTACATTTAGTTTAAAATAATGTTAAGTAATCAGAGGTTCAAAGTCTTTATCCATTTCATCTCTATTAGCTCCTCGACTGAGGTTGTAATCTGGAAGGGCGTCCGGCCCTAAAAAAAAAATCACCTCACTCCTACCATGTACCAAGAAACGGGACTGTCGGGCAAACAAACAAACAAACAAACAAACAAACAAACAAACAAACAAACAAACAAACAACTGCATGCTAACCAACCTGACACACCTAGCGCGAGAAATTTAGCAGGTCTCAAAGAGTCTCTGTCCAGTGCTAGTCGCGTGCTCTCACTTAAGTATTCTCAGTATTCTGATCGCTATTTCTGTGACAACTGGCAATTTGTTTATTTTACTCAGTTCTGTCCTAAAGGTCTGTATTCAGTGGATGTCCTGCAGATCTTTCACTATAAACTGATGGGTGGGGGCGACAGAGTATCATCCACGGTATACCCTGCCTCTTGTAAGAGGCGACTAAAGGAGCCGCAGTGGCTCTTAACTTGAGAGCATGGATTAGCGATAACGGGACTCTTAGCTGAGTCCCAGGCTCCTCACTTTCATCTATTCTATCCGACCTCCCTTGATCAACTCTTGTTCATTTCAGGCGTAGACGGTGTTAGGTTACGAGGCCTAGGAGGTCTTTCACGCGCTTCGTAGCCCTTGTCTTTCTTTGGCCGATATCTTCATTTTCGGAAGTGTCGGAACCCTCTGATTAACGTTAATAGAGGATGGTTGCCTAGTTGTACTTCCTCTGAAGACAATAATCACCACCACCGCTACCCCTCACTCTTAAATGAACAGAGAAATCAGACTTATCCAGCTCCAGCCTTACTTCGTCTATAGGCAGACAATGAGTAGCGACGTAATGCCTGGAGACGAAGGCCAATGACGGAACAGAATATCTTGCTCTCCTCATTTATGGAACCCGAATGAATTGAAGAGTAGCATTCATGTAATTAGCTCCGAATTATTCAAACTGATTTTTTCTCAACTCTGGCACTTTCATGGCCACCTATTGAGAACATCAACAATGACATAGTGGCCACTCGTGGTGGGTTCTGGTGCAATTGTTTAGCAACTGACGGCGCATAAACAGCAGTTTTAAGGTAATGGTACTAACCAGCAGTGACAACAAGTAAACGCGTATACAGATAAAAAGCAATACGTCTCTCAATTACATGAATCAGTATGACTGAGGGTGATGTGATATCTTGCACGGTGTTTTCATTTCAATATGTCTCCCAGTAATTGTGCTCCCATTTCCGTCCTATATTCACGTATGTATTAACGATACAACTAACAAGTTCCTCACGTGTACAGTATCAGCAAGTCCTACACAAATGAAAATGCATTTATTTTTTTTTGTTAAGGTTGCCACCCTCCGTTATATAACTCTTTAAATTAGAGGACTAATTACTCCAATTCAGGCTATTAGCGTGGTAGTCACAGGAAGTTAAAAATCCATGTTGATCTATCTATGCATTCACAGTATGTGAACAGAATGTTATCATCCCCTGTGGATGAGGGTGGTAGAATAATACCCACTGTATCCCCTGCTTGTCGTAAGAAGCCATAAAACGGGGAGCATGGCTTGGCGACCAGGGGGCCCTACGCTGAGTCCTGGCATTGCTTCCACTTACTTGTGCCACATTCCTCACTTCCATCTATCCTATCCGACCTCCCTTGATCAAACCCTGTTCTTCCGACCCCGACATTGTTAGGTTCCGAGGGGTAGAAAGTCTCTCATATTGACTTTGGTCGATATCTTCATTTTTCGAAATGTCTGACCCCTTCCATCTTCTTCTATCTGAATAATGTTATATAAAGGATAGTTGCCTAGTTGAATTTCCTCTTAAAACACTGATCACCATCACCATCTCATCGCTAGCTCATGAGCCTTTCTTACAGTTTACAACAACCACACCGACTAATCAGAACAACATTAGCAACATTTCAACTTCGCAATCCATTTCACAGACATAAAATTCTGTAAACGGCAGAAAAGTAAAAGATACAGCGTAAATGAACCATACAGGGCAACAGAAACCAGCGCATTAGTTTGTCCCTTTGACGAAAGCAGTAATTTGATTACAGCAGAGAAGGATCTGCTCTGATCACCTACACATCTATCTGACATCGCTCAGAGCAATATGCAGTAATACTCGTTAACATCTGAAATAAAGAAGCCAAAGTTAAAAAGAGGAGATTAGTTCCTACACCGCCAGTCCAGACGGTTAAGGCGCTGGCCTTCTAACCCCAACTTGGCAGGTTCGATCCTGGCTCAGTCCGGTGGTATTTGAAGGTGCTCAAATACGACAGCCCCGTGTCGGTAGATTTACTGGCACGTAAAAGAACTCCTGCGGGACTAAATTCCGGCATCTCGGCGTCTCCGAAGACCTTAAAAAGTAGTTAGTGGGACGTAAAACAAATAACATTAAAAATTATTAAATATCATGGTAAATGATTATTACCAAAGGCAGAAAGGTGTAGAAATACGAGCTTTCACTATCTTGAATATTTGAAGACCGATTAGATACAGGACTTTTTTCATCTGCATAGTGGCTTTACATCGAACCGACACAGATAGGTCTTATGGCGACGATGGGATAGGAAAGAGCTAGGGGCGGGAAGGAAGCAGCCGTGGCCTTAATTAAGGTAGAGCCCCAGGTGTGAAAATTCGAAATATCGGAAAACCATCTTCACGGCTACCGACAGTGGGGTTTGAACTCAGCTGCATGACAGAAAGGGCGCAGTCAGCTGGCGGAACCTAGTTGACTAGGTCTGCTGGTGTGCAGTCGCATTCTTGGTTTTGGCAGTGATGTTAGTAATGGAACCAGGCCCTGCTATAAATAGAGTGAAAATGTCGCTCATGGGATCGGCTGGTGCGAGCATTTCGGTGGGCTTGGCAGACTGACGTGCAACAGCATCTTCCGGCTCGGCGAGGAAAGCAATGGGAAACTACCTCACTCCTCATTTCCATTGTACGCCTCCTGAATGCCGCCTAGGGCATATATGACAGGTGTCGATCAAACCTTGTCTCGGGTTGAACAAACAAACAAACAAACAAACAAACAACCAAACAAACAGGCTGACAGGAAAGTCCGTTAACGAGGCAATACTTCACTGAATATTGAAGGTAGAGAGGTAATAACTGACACGCATGATTGGCATGTCATAAGGTTTTATTGACATCAAAATGAAGTACATAAAAAGACCAATAGATGGCGCTATATACGATACACAAGCAATAATTAGCATAACAATCAAGGATTAGCAAATACGATGCTCTTTGTAACACACGCTGAGTATGTCGGCCGCTCATTCGTCAATAATGCATGTAGTCGAGGGACAATGTTGTGAACAGCACTGAACAGAATATGCGTAGGTATGGTCAGAAATTGCCGTCGGATTTTGTATTTTAGCATCCCTACGGAGGTCGGACGATCGCGCTAACCCCACAACCAATAATCACACGGATTGAGGTCGGGGGAACGGGGAGGCCAAGAATGGCATGCCGCGATTTGCAGGCGCATCTGACCTACATTGTTTCATGCGGCATAACTACCGTGTTGCTATCCAGCGCCATCTGTTGATCATTTTGTGTACATTATTTTGGTGTCAATAAAACTCCGTGTATGCATGTAAGCATGGATGGCAATTTGTACCTGGCGTGTTGTTATCCAGCGCCATCTGTTGCTCATTTTATGTACTTTATTTTAATGTCAATAAAACTCGATGTCATGACAATCATATGTGTCAGTTATTACTTCTCTACATACCAATATTCCGTGCAGTATTTTCTCGTCAAATGTTAACAGACTTTTGGAACATACATACATACATTACACGTACATACATACATACAATACATACATACATACTCTGGATGTTAGAGGGTTGGTTGGTGTCCTGAATTTAATTGTAATGAACTCCTATAGCACGGCCCGTGATTAATATTGGACGGGTTTTTTTCTGAACCCTATATAACAAATAAAGCAATCAATATTTAATCATCTTACGTTAAGCAGAGCATTCCTTTTTCCCCAGTCGCATCCACAACAGCGGGAGCAGTTCAACACAATAATATTTATGAGCTTTATCTTGCACGTACATTTTATGAATGTGCAATTCTTCCCCTTCTACGGCACATGCGGGACAACGTTTCTAGGAGAAAGACAATTTCTCTTCACTGTCTTCACTAAATAAGAGGTGTAAGAACATACACCTGGGAGGCAGAGAGAGAGAGAGAGATAACGAGAAGAGGGGAAAAGTAGTACGAAGTAACCATGAGGAGACAGAAAGGCTAAAATCCCCGAAACAATATTAAAAGCCTGACGACATAGACGGCGATGATGTGCCTGCATGCCCAGGTGGCCACTTGTCATCCATACTCTTTGCCATGTAAGCGCAAACACTACGCTCCGCTGCTAACTGTTGCGTTCGATTCAGTGTCACTAACCACACAGTTTAGGGACCCTACTTCCTGATACGACGTCTTACAGTTACTGTTGGCACTATACAGTCATTGTTGCGAGATTTACGTACTGCGATTGTCAAACTCGCTTGTGTTACATTTGCGGGTATAAGTAAAGTATATTGTCATTATCTGTGGGATTGCAAATCTGTTTCAGTAACACCTGGTGAGTAGAATTGTGGCATGTTCGAATAATGGATTGTTTTAAATGACGAACGCAGCATTTTAATAATGCGCTCTTTTTTTTTTTTTTTTTTTGCTAGGGGCTTTACGTCGCGCCGACACAGATAGGTCTTATGGCGACGATGGATAGGAAAGGCCTAGGAGTTGGAAGGAAGCGGCCGTGGCCTTAATTAAGGTACAGCCCCAGCATTTGCCTGGTGTGAAAATGGGAAACCACGGAAAACCATTTTCAGGGCTGCCGATAGTGGGATTCGAACCTACTATCTCCCGGATGCAAGCTCACAGCCGCGCGCCTCTACGCGCACGGCCAACTCGCCCGGTGAATGCGCTCTTATTTCGCCCAAGAATGCAATTAGGATGTATAAGAAGCAAGAACCAACTCCTCCAACAATACCTCCCTTATAAAGAGCAGTTCAGTTCAAATGAAAGGAAATTTCGTTATCGAGCTAACGTTGTCTTGTCACGGCTCTGGTACGGTTTGCAGACTTAGCCTTTCTGTGTTCTTATCGACTGTACATGGAATATAGTTGTTGTGTGTTTTATTACAGCGTGGCTTCTCTTCAGTCTGACAAATAACAGCAAATTTCAAGAAGGGAGCTGAAGTATTTACACGAGGAAAAGACCAGAGAATACGGCTATAGCAATGCGTATAGCAAGGCAGAAATATATAACATACAAAGTGAGGGTGACAGAGAGTGTGTATTTCCTTGATTCCACGTTGAGCTTGAAAACCGACTTAATTTGCCGAGACAACACCTCCTATGTGATAATATTTTATGAACAGCGAGAATGCGTTGACAACATTCACACAATATTGACATCAGAAAAGTTGGATGGCGCAGCCACGCGGTAGAATTTTGAAGCTGCAACATAGTGACTGGTGAGATTTATTTACATGGCGAAGCATTGACGTCGTGATGGAAACAGAAAGAAAATTGTCAAATTTGAGGAGGTACTGCTCTGTATACGGTTGCAAATCGTATAAAACGGATGCGAAATCTGTTCACTACTTTCCTGTACAAAAAGTTCAGAGAGAAAGATGGGTTTCCGCGCTGTCAATTGGAAAACGCGTTACGCGATATATGACAGTGTGCAATCTGCATTCTTGTGAAGACGACTTCTTTCCACAGCGTAGGTATCGGTACTGTTTATTGTACTCGATACTTATTGTCTCTAATTTGTATTCACAAAGATTTAGCTACATCAAAAATACTGATAAACTTGTAGCCTAATACTTCTGTGCCGCACATAGAATGCAATCCGCTCTTTGTAAACTTCCTCATATGTGTAACAGCAGACAGTAAATTAACTATCTACATGTGAGTAATATCTTTAACTGTTAGTAATTAAGCGCTGCATTTAAATTGCCTATAAAATACTTCTAACAATGAAAGAAAATATGTAGTATTTTTCCATCATAAATTAACTTTTTTTGCTATTTGTTTTACGTCACACCGACACAGATAGGTCTTATGGCAACGATGGGAAAGGAAAGGTCTAGGAATGGGAAGGAAGCGGCCGTGGCCTTAATTAAGGTACAGCCCCAGCATTTGCCTGGTGTGAAAATGGGAAACCACGGAAAACCACCTTCAGGGCTGCCGACAGTGGGGTTCGAATCCACTATCTCCCGGATGCGAGCTCACTGCTTTACGATTCTAACCGCACGGCCAACTCGCCCGGTCATCTTAAATTAGAAGTCATAACCTGATTATTTGGTAGAATTGGACAAACCAAGTATTCTTCAACCCCAAACAGCTGTTACTGTAGAGGTTATAGTACTCTTAAATTATAATTTTCCAACTTTGGTCTGCATATTCTGTAGGTAGTTATAATTTTTATACTTATTATTGTCAGTTCTAAGTTCTAAATTTTGTGCTGATGGTAAAAATGGAAAAACATTAAGTTTATGTGGGCTGTTCCAACACAAGCCTGTATAAAGCCTAGGATTTATTTGCTTTACAACATTTACTTAGTAGAATTATTATTTTCTTTCTTCCCCAAGATTACAGTTTACAAAACAGGTAACTCCCCCGTCACGTGGCTAAGGCTTTGGCATGGACCAAATCAAAAAGAAATTACTCCATAACCTCTAATAGTGGAAAATACAGTAGCTTAACTGTTAAGGTGAATCAGCGTGTCAACGGTAACATTTCTCAGACAAACCCGCTTTATATATACAGATGCACTTCACATTTTCACCCCCTTGTTCAAGACAACATTAACTTTGTGCGGTTTTGAATCGATGTGGGATGATTGTAAACACAACGCTACAACACCAGTTTCATCTTCTGTTTCAAACTTTTTACCTACACATATCGAGTAATTACGCTTGAATATTTCTTCCCTTCCACTAACGGACGCGTGAAATCTCCGACAACTCTCAACAGTCACGCATACGACACTAAAGACATTTTGAACACTTAATAAATCCTACAGACGCACACCTGATCACTGTCGTGTTTACTTCCCGTCACTATCTCGCCGCCATATTGGAAACAGCTGACCGTAAGCTCCTCCCCCGTTTCGGACGTCAATTGCATCTTAGATGACAGAACCTTACCAGCCAAAGTTCTAAGCTAAAATATTTCACATAGGAGGTGTTGTCGCGGCAGCGACGATATCTTAAATAATAATTTACTTGGGTAAAGGAACCTATATTACTGATACACTGAGATTAGTTTTGTGGTGGTTCTCTCTTGTGCTTTCATTACGTAACTAGTCAACTTGGCAGCACTGGTAAGCCATTAGAAAAGAGAATAGGGCAGCGATAGTACACAGTATGTTTTAACAAGGATCAACCAGCAGAAGGAATATCTTGTATGCGATCTACGTTATGCTGAACCTCATCACGGGACCTCCACACGTACGTTATTTTCCATTCCAAAACTCCCACAGGCATAGGCAGGGTTTTGAGCCGTGAGTATTCTGGTGAAAAGCCTGTCACGATATCTGTCAAATATCACGTTCCTACAAACACCCTATAGGGCCTAAAACGACAAATAGGTTCAAACAAGTATTTATAACAGCATTCAGACATGCCTTACATTATACACTACGTAATTTGAAAGTTTCTGGAGCTCTATTCGGAAGGTGCACAGAAGTGAAGACATGTCATAAGTATGAATGCACTATGAAGATGAAAGATGCCGTCTCTAGCTCAAAAGCTCTCCAGAAGAGCGTGACGTCGTAAACTCGCATCTCAACGTATAATCAGCGAACTTACAACCGAACTTATCTTGTCTCGACTTCAGAATTACCAGGACTAAGAGAAGAAGTTCTTATATTTCCCTTCTATCCGTAGTAAAGTTGCCCGAGGAAACTGGACTCTCACATCTCCCTTAATTAGTTTACTAATGAAAGACCTCACGTACTGTAGCCTGCATAATCAGGACCACACGATGACTCATCATACGCGCGGCTGGGTCGTATCGTTCAGTATTTATTTATGTATGTATTTATTTATTCATCAATCGTATGACATGCTTACAAATAATCATTATTGTAGGATCTCGGAGAACAGTCTATTTGTTTCTAAGCGCCAGAGATTTCCCCCAACCCCGTCCACATACCTCAAGGCACCCTTCCCTGATATACGACATTTCAAAGCACTACGGGGACGCAAACTATCTCCCTTCATGTGACCACTGCTCGAGGAGATCGAAGATTCCCTGCATGCAACAGGCGGATGTCCTGATCGAAGCCTGCCAGTATGTAGGTAATCGATATCTGAAAGAACGGGCAGTAACGTAAGTGGTTATTTAGGATGTCATGTGTTGCTTCACCAGAGTATTGCGTCTTCGAAAGTGCGGTAAATGAATGAGGCTTACTATTGGAAATCACCGATTTGGAGTTGGCTAGGTCGTTCCTGAAACCATGCGCACCAAGCTGAAATTTGTTCCCTTCGTGTAAGGAATGGAGCACAGTAAATCCAGCGATTTTAACTGGCAGTTCACAAATAAGGTCACAACTATCTCGGTACCTCGGAGAAACAACACAACCAGCTTTTCGCCTTGGGAGGATATTGGCTTGAGTGAATATATTTTCAAAATACTTTATTTTCACAACGTCACCGAAATTCGTAAGCAGACCCATTAATCACAAGCTAGCTGTACATTATATAAAGCTATATACCCGATAAACCAGTAAAAATTATCTTCCAAGTTATGTGTACTGTTTTCAACACTGGGCCTCGTAACAATGTTTCTACTTAAAGGATTCCGATCAGCATAATATTGTTTGTTTATCCTTACTATGAAATAGTGGTCTGAACATCCTGTTTTATTGTCCTACTTTGTTTTTTGATATGGACATGCCTTATAGGAGGTTTCCGGAAATTTCCGTAACGTGACGAAAGTGACGTTATATTAGTTGTTACCGTAGGCCTTGGTCGCCAAAGATGCTGCGGCTGTGGATTTCTATAAACATAGTGTGTTGAAATAGAAAGTGTACCGTCAGTGACGTCACATTAGTCGTTGCGGTAGGCCTTGGTCGCCCAAGACACTGTGGTTGTGGATTTGTATAAACATAGTGTGTTGAAATAGAAAGTGTACCGTCAGTGACGTCACATTAGTCGTTGCGGTAGGCCTTCGTCGCCCAAGACACTGTGGTTGTGGATTTGTATAAACATAGTGTGTTGAAATAGAAAGTGTACCGTCAGTGACGTCACATTAGTCGTTGCGGTAGGCCTTGGTCGCCCAAGACACTGTGGTTGTGGATTTGTATAAACAGAGTGTGTTGAAATAGAAAGTGTACCGTCAGTGACGTCACATTAGTTGTTAACGTAGGCCTTGGACGCCAAAGGTGCTGCGGCTACAAGTTAAGTTCATTTCACGTAAAGTTGCAGTTCTCCTTGATATAACATTCTGTTTCTTTCACTGAAAGACATATTCATGATCATTAGCTGTTCGCCTTTATTATCTTACGTGAATCAAATATTGACGCAATTTTTGAAGATGTTAAGACATAGCAACACATCATAGAATATATATGAAAACTGAAACGACAGACAAGAATAAGATTTCTTATTTAAACAATCTTGTTCGTATTGGAAGTCGCTCGAGTTCACAATGTATGTGAGGACCTAACGGAACAAGAAACTGTATAAAGCTTATAAGGTGTTCGAACTCTTTCTGCTGGTGGTGCAGAACGTGCAAACGACACCACTCGTGAGCGAGAACAGCGCGCACAATTGCCTCGGTCGGTTGTTCCAATATTTCTGAGACACTATAAAGCATAAAATTATTCCTCTTCTTGTCTAGTATTCACGGAACAAGGGAAAGAGTAAGGCGAATCCCTGACAAGCGATACTCTGGGTTTTAGATGGGTACGGGGGGGGGGGGGGGGGGGGGGGGATAGACAATCAATGCATACACAACTCGTATCTGTAAGAGAACAGTGTTCATTTACAGTGCATTCTTATTTGAACTCTTCCCTATTCAGAGAACATCCTTTTCTTACAAGTCCCAACAGTTAACTGCAAACACTTGGTTCGAATTCTGCCTCTGAAGAGAATGTCTTTGCTAACCCATGTCAGATCAATTGAGCAACAGTAAATCCAGCAATTGTAGGCTATTATTTTAATTGTTATTATTTATTGGCTACCTATAACAGGGCATACCAACACTGTAACATACGTTTCATGACATAACTACAGTAGGAAAACTAACACACTGTTATACATATTAGTTAAACTTTGGACTGTGATGTGCATACGCAAATTAGTTAATGCTAAATTCAAACATGTATGTCGGACAATGCAGCTACATCGTCGACAATTATTCATAACAAGTGGAAACATTAATCCAGAGAGAGGTCCTACTACTACAGCTAACTGTGTACTCATCCTGAATTCTACCTGAGTGCACGACACTATCGAGCGAGTTGGTTGCTTGCGCGTTTCATACCGTAAGGTACGATAGCTATACGACGAAAAGCTCGAAAATAGGATTTTTAACGCTTTGGGCTTTTTATTACCTGTAACGCATAATTCTGCTAAAGCAGTAAAATATTTCGCAACATGAGCGTTTAATAACTCATTGACCAACATGGTGTATCACCAAAGGACTTGCCCAATTTGCAGAGGCTTATATAAATGTCTATTACTAATTCTATGAGAGCTAGGTTTCTGAGCACACACTCCTCTTACTCAGAAAATAGTAGCATTTAAGTTGGCTATACTAGCATCGAAAAAGTTAATAGTATATTGGTCACATACAGAAGCGCATGGGTTCAAGGCACCGCAAATTGAAGAAAGATCTAACATGAGAAACACATAGAAAGGGTATCGGAGGAGCAAACAGACTGACTTACACAAATTTCTACGGCCAAGCTATTACAAATAATTACCTAGTTTTCAGGAACCGGAAGTTACAGAACGGGCTACATATTTCCTAGTAAATTGCGCTGAAGAGAAAACCTTGTAATTCTGATGTCCCAAGGGAGAAATACGAAGGAGCCAAATTATAAACATCAGGGGTAGCCTTTAGAAGTAATGGAGGCAGATCCTTCTGATGATGGAGTATAGATGTTCTACCTTTTCATAGGACATTTTCTTCTTGTTTCTGACGTGAGGAATCTGTCCAAGTATTTCTGATACACCGTGTAGATTACAACCAAGAGGCCTTAGTACACGTGATCCAAGGAATAAGTGGATGGCGAACATTTCAACGTGGTTGAAGGGGTAAAATTATAAGAACAGTACAGAATATTTCAGAAAGCAGAATAAAGCCGCAATAAAGATTTCGTTTCGTGACGCGAATTTTGTCTTCATTCGTGAGAATCTTGCTTTAAATGAAGTTCATTAATCCGACCATAAACCAGGCGTCCGGTCGCCATTGCGACGAAAAGAAACGTGTAGGCGCCTAACATTTTGAAACTGTAGCTGCTAAATTCCAGTCTGAGGAAAGATAATATTTATTAATGTTGAAAACATTAAAGTAGGGGTCCCCATACTACGAAAACCGTAAAATTAAGCAAATTTCCTCAATTGTACCGAAAATTGAAGGGCTAAAGGACTCGGAAAGGTTTCAAATTGTAAGTCTTGGATAGCTCTATCCAAGTAAAAAACAAATTTCGAAAATCACTTCCGGCCTAAGTACAGTTCCGAAAACGAAGCCTAATGTTCCTTGTTTCCTTACTTGTTTTCTTTTTTATTCAAATCCTAGCCAAATTAACTTATTTACATAATTATTTCTGTAATGTGTTCCTCGGTTCAATACCCTGAGATATTTATTGATCTTTTGAAAAATGTCCACATCGAATGTACTTATAAGGGCTTGCATTGACTCACAATAGCGCTCGTAGCGGTAGAAAAAGGCAAAACTACTAATCTAATCGACGGGAAAACGATGATTAAGAAAAGGATTGTCATTCTTAGGAATAAATAATAAATATATTCTGATATTGTATTATATTTTATTTACCTATAATTCGTAGCTCATATCGCTACGTTGTAGTCAGCAATGATTTGCTTCCTAAACTGTGGATACTTTACTCTGAAAATAGCAAAGAATATAAAAAATTAATTTGGTAGCATTTGAAAAATCTCGAGAGTAAAAGATCTAGAGAAAGCATATGACAGGGTACCAAGGGAAAAAGATGTTCACTAAAGTGGGGGACTATGAAATTAAAGGTAGATTATTAAAATCAATCAAAGGCATTGATGTTGACAATTGGGCTTCAGTGAGAATTGATGGTAGAATGAGTTCTTGGTTCAGGGTACTTACAGGAGTTAGACAAGGCTGTAAACTTTCACCTTTGCTGTTCGTAGTTTACATGGATCATCTGCTGAAGGGTATAAAATGGCAGGGAGGGATTCAGTTAGGTGGAAATGTAGTAAGCAGTTTGGCCTATGCTGACGACTTGGTCTTAATGGCAGACTGTGCCGAAAGCCTGCAGTCTAATATCTTGGAACTTGAAAATAGGTGCAATGAGTATGATTTGAAAATTAGCCTCTCGAAGACTAAATTGATGTCAGTAGGTAAGAAATTCAACAGAATTGAATGTCAGATTGGTGATACAAAGCTAGAACAGGTCGATAATTTCAAGTACTTAGGTTGTGTGTTCTCCCAGGATGGTAATATAGCAAGTGAGATTGAATCAAGGTGTAGTAAAGCTAATGCAGCGAGCTCGCAGTTGCGATCAGCAGTATTCTGTAAGAAGGAAGTCAGCTCCCAGACGAAACTATCTTTACATCGGTCTGTTTTCAGACCAACTTTGCTTTACGGGAGCGAAAGCTGGATGGACTCAGGATATCTTATTCATAAGTTAGAAGTAACAGACATAAAAGTAGCAAGAATGACTGCGGGTACAAACAGGTGGGAACAATGACAGGAGGGTACTCGGAATGAGGAGATAAAGGCTAATTTAGGAATGAACTCGATGGATGAAGCTGTACGCATAAACCGGCTTCGGTGGTGGGGTCATGTGAGGCGAATGGAGGAGGATAGGTTACCTAGGAGAATAATGGACTCTGCTATGGAGGGTAAGAGAAGTAGAGGTAGACCAAGACGTCGATGATTAGACTCGGTTTCTAACGATTTAAAGATAAGAGGTATAGAACTAAATGAGGCCACAACACTAGTTGCAAGTCGAGGATTGTGGCGACGTTTAGTAAATTCACAGAGGCTTGAAGACTGAACGCTGAAAGGCATAACAGTCTATAATGATAATGTATGTATGTATGTATGTATGTATGTATGTATGTAAAAGTAGTTCCTAAATTGTTTTGTTCCTTTTTGCTGCTGTTGTTGTTGTTGTTACTGTCCTCTCTCTAGCATATCTAAATAGGAAGATTTTAAGGTTTTGAAACAGTTATAAGCACCGGTTATATTTTAACAATAACTTGCATCGAAATGTGCATTCGACGTATCTCATGATTGCTCGTAACCATTACATCGACAATTAAACCTTCCCTTTTTGCCGGTCTTAGCACCAGATTTTCTCCGTTATGTTGACTGTGTACTGCACTAATATGAAATAAGCAATGCTCGAGGCTCGGTACATTTGATCCTACGAAATGAAGAGTAGTGAATGTGACTTAAGAGTGACTAAGATGAAGTGAAGGGTGGAACAGCTTAATACTACATACGTAAGCAAAATATTACTATTTTTGATGTCTAGCGCCTAAGAGATTTTACTGGCTCCTCGAATTGTTTCTGACTGTCCAGCCCTGATATTAACCTACCCGAAGCAGGAGATAGGCTGCATTTATTAAAAAATAATCTTAGAAAATTTGCTGCTGAAAGAAAGCTGAATTTATATCTCTCTCTTCGGCTGTTCTTATCGCAGGAACTGAAGTAAATCCTAAGTTGGCAAAACTTTACTTTTCTTTCTCCAGCAGTTTGATTGAATGTTTAAGTTGGCGTATAATGCCGGATCATAAAAAGGAAGAGATCGGACTTCCTTCGGAGAATACAAAAGAAATAAAATATGGACTTCATTACACTCGGTCGAGTTCCTGCGCAAGATTTACATAGAGAGTAGTTGAATATACAACTCATATTTATTATCCGCTACCTTCGTTATCTTAAGTAAAGGAACTTCACTTTCACATCATAGCCAATATTTTACTGGCTACGTTCTTCAATTTATTGTTGATTAAGGAATCACCCGGTTTCGCACGGTATTAGACTTACATAACATTTCTCCCTATTCCTGTGCTCTTATGAACTACGATAAATCGCAAGTCAATTGTATACTGCTCCTCTGTCTCCAACTGGAGAGAGAGTATGAGTTTATTGTAATCGTAACTATCAAATTAAGTTAGTTTTTGTTAGCACTACAAAATACCAAAGATATTCCTTTCTTATTTTTACAATTTGTGTTACGCCACACCGACACAGATAGGTCTTATGAGGACGATGGGATAGGAAAGGAATAGCAGTGCCAAGGAAGCATGCGTGGCCTTAATTAAGGTACAGCCCCAGCCTTTGCTTGGTGTGAAAATAGGAAACCACGGAAAACCATCTTCAGGGCTGCCGACAGTGGGATGCAAGCTCACAGCTGCGCGCCCCTAACCGCACAGTCAACTCACCCGGTCCAGCTGCCTTCGAACTACAACATTCACTAAGGTGTTCGACAGATAGTCAGTACTTCCTTGTCGTAGGCAGACTTACAGCAAGTTTTACTTATTCGTAAACAGGAATGTCATTAGATCAACCCACTCTCAGACTATTTGCCTAATGAGAATGATGGGGCACGAAGACGTAGACAGAGAGTAGCTAGAGATTACACAATGAATATGCTCGAACAAAGAACGGAATACTGACTCGGTTTACAGTTCTCATGGGCGCAGGTTGATTTGTAGATCAGGCAAACGAGATACATTTACTCCCATTAAAAGCAACTGCTCTTGGAGTGTCGACGTAACAACGCTGCTATTCTCGGGTCAACACTGCTGTCAATTTGACTCGTTTGGAACAATTTGGTGGCGAATGCTATGAAAGGTGATCACAAGATATGGATAATTCCCCTCCAGGGGTTGCTCTCTTCCTCTGCGCCGTCAGCACGGTAAGTTGTCTATTCCATTCACGGGAAGTAGGTGACAAATTGTCTACCATGTCCTAGAACTTTCTTCAAGAACGAGATGTTAAAAGTAATCTACCGCTGAGCCTCGCTTAAAGCTTTTCACATATTTTCGTAGATATGAAAAGTTTGGACAAATGTAAAGAAAGTCTAAACTTCGTAACACTGGAGAGGATCCTACCACAGCAGCCGGCAACAGGAAGGTGACGACAATTGCCATGAATGACCACACAGCCATTTATCTTCTGATTGCCTTTACTTGCGGACATTTCAAATCCCTATTTAGAACGTTTGTACCTTAATGTACATTAGGCATGTTAAGTCGTAAGAGTTCTGCGTGCATGAGAAACAGCTGCTGCGAGCGGTAGACCAGGACGTTATATGACTGTGGGTACGTTATCCGTTCATAACTGGAGCAGTCCGTACAATACATCTATATATTCTATCGTACATAATGAGATGTACTCAACACGGCGTTAACACTAAATGAGTGAACCAACATGCTTTGTTATCACTAGGGCTCGGAAGTTGAGGAAAAGTCCTTTCTTTTGTTTTCGAGTGTTCATTCTCGGACATTGTGCACCAGAAAATTGTGGGTTTTATTTGTTCTTTTTTGGCTTTTTCGGCGGATTTGGCTTATAGGTCCTCTTTTAGCCTTTTTTAGATGCTAACGCCATTTTTTCACCTTCAACCTCTTTCGACAACATTTGTACTGCCCATTCTGAATTCGAATCTTCATTACTTCACCCATTACCTCTTAATCTTTTCTTTAGTAAGGAAGAAAATGAAATGAAACTAATCCTTAAAAAAACAGGAGTATCAAATTATGTGCAAGATAAGAGAAAAATTGATCTCGCTTGCTTGATGTGGGTTTTGCTTCATCTCCCGCAACATGCTCTCTGAGAAGCGACGATCCCTCACACCTAAGAACCTGGAGATATAATGCAAAGTCAACTGGGGTAAAGTTTCTGAATTCCAATTTCTGTAAATCTAGTGTGCTTAAGCCAAATATGATTCTAGTTATACTAAACTCAATTTCTTACTCCAGGATGTTCATTGCGGGGCCGCTCAATTCATTCTGGGTGGAAAAAAAGTTTCATTCTAACACACATGGAATTCCTGTTTTTAAATTGTGAATCTTAAAATACCCGTCTGAAACGAGACGTATTTCACAGTACTGCATGTTGTATACCATCAGACATCATATTTGGATCGCACAATTGAGTCTTTTTTGTCAGTCTTTAGGTCCTTTTCTTCTTGGATATTTTTAGCTCTTTCCACAGGTTTTTAAGGTAATTTACAGGTCTTCAACTTCTGAGGTCTAGTTATCACCGTATGTCACGAAAAAAACTTAGTTTAAAGATTGCAATAACCAATGAGTACAAAACGAAATGCATTTACATTTTTAGGGGTTTAACGTGGTCAACTGTCTTATCAACAAAAGTGAAGAGCCTTCCACAGTATTATTATTATTATTATTATTATTATTATTATTATTATTATTATTATTATTATTATTATTATTATTATTATTATTGCTAGTGGTTTAATGTCGCGACAGTTAGAATTTGTGCAAAAATTTAACAACCAGTCTTTGACGGATCTAGACATTTTCTGACATTTGCAACATCACTGCGATTTAAGACATCGTGAAGGTTCCTTGGGAAGCATTTGGGCAGCAGATATTACATGCCCCATTTGACTCTGGTTGACTGCTTTCAGGATTGCCACCTTTTAACAGGAAAAATAGAGAACTTGGAATTTTAAATTACTATTTATACATAGTATATTAACGAGCCTCCGTGGCTCAGGCCGCAGCCCGCCGGCCTCTCATCGCTGGGTTCCGTGGTTCAAATCTCGGTCACTCCATGTGAGATTTGTCCTGGACAAAGCGGAGGCGAAATAGGTTTTCCTCCGGGTACTCCGGTTTTTCCGTGTCATATTTCATTCCAGCAACACTCTCCAATATCATTTCATCTGTCAGTCATGTATCATTGCCCCAGAAGAGTGCGACAGACTTCGGCACCCGGTACAGTTCCTTTCCTCGCCGCCAGGTGGGGTCTTCATTCATTCCATTCCTGACCCGCTCGAATGACTGGAAACAGGCTGCGGCTTTTCATATATATATAAATTAGCTTCACGTAGCACCGACGATGAAAGGGCTAGGAGTGGGAAGGAGGAAGCGGCCGTTGCCTTACAGCCCTAACATATTTTGCCCGGTGTGAAAATGATAAACCACTAGACTACCACTCGTGAACAACCATTAACAGGGAAGAACACAATAGAAAATTATACTTTTTCATAAACGATTTACTTGTTACTGGTTTTACGTCCCGGTAACTACTTTCTTGTGATTTTAGGAGACGCCAAAGTGCCTGAATTTTGCCCCGAAAAATCTTCAAATCTACCGACACGAGGCTGAAGTATTTGAGCACCTCATGATACCACCAGACTGCGCCAGGTTAGAACGTGGCAACTTGATCTCACGCCAGCGCTTTACCGGCCGGCGTTTGCGTACGACAATATTACAGTAAAACCATCAACGGTGTAAGAAGCACGATGAGAAATGTAGGTAAGAGCTACAGTGAACGGCGATCTAGAACTGAATTTGTACGATGATAAATCATAACATCTATATAAATCAAATAAAATTGCGTCTCTACACTGACATTTTTCCTCTCATTTTATTTATAACTCAAAATAGGAATGTAAAGTCGGTTTAATTCTATTTTTGCTTTTTTTTTATCAAAATAAATGTTCGAAATGAAGTATTTACGTTCAGCAATAGCAGGTCATGATATAATTTTATTAGCATACAGAGGCGTAGCAATATTAACACGGTCAAAATAGGAAATGTCGAAGTCCTCCCTCAACATCACTGTTTCGAAAGCTACCACTAACTAACGTGTTATGGAATATGAAACTGGTAACATTACGTGTGACACAATTTTACCGCACAACTTGCTGTAACAAGAGGTATTCAATAATTTAGATTTTAACTGTCAAGTTTCATCGAACGAATACATCAGTTGTGGCCGTAACGAGTTTTATGTTTGAGGAAATGAAAGACTTGTCAAATCTTCGGATGTCCTGATGTGACGCCCTACAGTGTCCCAATCGACTGAGTGTTGTGAGGCGTGCGCTGTCTCATCGCCGCTACACGGGAAACTACGGCTATGTTTTGGGGCTGAGAAGACGAGAGAGAAAGTAGAGTACACTCTTACGACATGCAGGGGTAGAGAATATGTAGCATATGGCAGCTGATCCAGCACACAACAATTTCATGTCATGTGCATATGCAATATATAATATACGTATACGTCCGCCTTGTGCACTGGCTCGTAGAACGAACACAGCAATCACATCACCAAGCTCAAGTCCATCAGTGACACGGACAGTGTCTGCATGCCCCGAGTACAATGGGTAAGATAAGGGAACAAACTGTCGTTGAACGCCAACGAACTATCCAACTCCAACTTACTAATTCGCAAAGAGTAATTGCTCAGAAAACAGGAATACCGCGAACTACAGTCGCAAGTATCATTCAACGATAGAAGACCAGTGCAACTGTACTCAACAGAGCAAGAACTGGGAGGCCAAGGAAGCTAACAGCACGCCAAGAGCGAAGGATTATACGTATTGTCCAGAAAAATCCCCATGTGTCTGGACCTGTGCTTCACTCCACTCGGAAGACCATTAGCACCGACACCGTACGACGTGTGTTACACAGAGCTGGTCTGAAGGGGCCTACAAGCCGGAATAAGCCCTGGATAACTGACGTGAACCGTACGAAGAGGGTCGTGTTCGCCAAACAGTACGTTATGAAGCCGCCAGCATTTTGGAAACGCGTGTTGTTTACGGACAAGAGTAAATTCTGTTTATTTGATCGCTTTGGAAAGTGACGTGTGTCGAGAAAGAGGAACGCCGAGCTCCAAAGTCAAAATCTGCAACCAACCGTAAAATATGGACGAAGTTCCATAATGGTATGTGGGTTTATGTCGGCGGCTGGGGTAGACAACTGCCCTATAATACCTGAACGGATGGATAAACTGGTGTAGTTGAATATATTACAGCAACACGTAACATCCAGCGTAGTGGCTACATCTTCCAGCAAGATAATGACCCTAAGCACACTACTCGGGTTGTTAGGGAATGGCTACTCTACAATACACTTCATGTGCTGCAGACACCACTCCAGTCCCCAGACTTAAACTCCAAACACCATTTATGGGCGGAATTAAAATGTAAACTAAGCAAGCAGCGTATTCCAAATAAAGAAGCTCTGAAGCAATACTTCATGGAAGAATGACATAAAATAGGCCCGGAAGTGACAGCAAAACCGGTGACATCCATGCCGAAACACATGGATTGATTCCAAAGGACGTTCGACGCGCTAGCGATACTTAGGAAAATGACTGAACATTCCTTCAGTTCTTATTGTAAACGAATACTTTTGCAACGTGACTTTTCTGCAAGCAGTGCGATTGTTTATTCGTTCCAAATGCCAGTGCTTAGGGTGCTATAAAATATGTCCTCAAATGTTCAGATGGCAAATGAAACATACTAGTACGTGTTTAAAATTAACTTCTTTCTTGTATTGGTGCTGTTGGTCATTGACCTCACATGACGAGCGCGAGCGGTTGTACGCCCAACAAAATGGTCGCTAATTTAGCACACAATTTGATGGCCATAAATATTCCCAAGATAAGTATTATGAGAGCAAGTCTGCTGGCTTCAGTAACGTTACTGCGTCCAGGGGGCTTTGCTAGACGCAACGCCAGCCAAAGACAGCGGAAACTCGTTTAAAACACGGCGCCATTTGTACCTACTGTACATAGAAGGCACTGTAATAACGTGTGGAAGAAGATGACGAACAGTGACTGCCTAGTTACCTACTGCATATAGAAGGCACTGTAATAACGTGAGGAAGAAGATGAGGAACACTGGTTACCTACTGTATATAGAAGGCAGTGCAATAACGTGAGGAAGAAGATGACCTGTCAACGAAGGCTACAAAATCTTCTTCCTCTTCTTCTTCTTCTTCTTCTTCTAGAATTTTACCAGTTACATACCTGGGTTCTGCACTTTGAATGGGTTCGCCCTGCTTTTACGACCGAAAGCCTTTCCCCGTGAGCAGCGATGTATTCTTTATGCATATTTCTGTGAGGTTTTGTGATTTCTACTGTATGCAAATAAAGATGAGTATTAAGACGAGCACAAAAATACACAGTCCCCGAGCTGGAGGAGTTAATCCGAGTATGAATCGAAACCAGGGCCCTTGTGAACCGAAAGCCATTAAGCGGATAAGGGCTGAGATAACAGCATGAAGATACATAAAGATCTCCTGTTCTGAATGCAGACATGTGAAGAGTCAACAGAGGTAAATAAAATACATCTCAAACGCAATTTTTAACTGAGTAACCAGAAGCTGCATCACATTTAATAATACGCGACTCCCTGCTTCGTTGATTTCGCCGATGCAAGTTCAAACCGCCGCAGCGATATGAATATCGGCAGCAAAACAAAATCCATGGAGTTATGTCGTTTAAATCACTTTAACACAGGCATATTAAATTAGACATGCATAACATAATCAATACAGCCATGCTGCACTGCAGTCAAAACCACCAGAGGTATGATAACACGGGAAGTAATAACCTTGATTCTACTCTAATGTTATAGGTAATCAACGGGAACTAACATGAAACTTTTATACATGTCAGACTATGAGCCAGAGTTGTATAAAAAGTTAATCCGAGTTCGAGCAATGAAATTAAACTTCATTCAAGATGAAGTACTTGAACTTTGAATGTATCAACATTAAACCAATGCAATTTCCCTTCACCTATTACGTCAAACTGAACTGACGAACTTTTCACGCTAACATGTATGAACTCGCTTTAGCGGCAGCTACATGTTGTTGTTTAAGTCATCAGTCCATAGACTGGTTTGGTGCAGCTCTCCATGCCACCCTATCATGTGGTGATCTTTGTATTTTGTCATATTCATAGCTTGGTCTCCTACCGTTCTTACCACCTACACACTTTCATTAAAGACCATCCGAACAAGTCGTGAGTGTCTTAAGATGTCTCCTACCATTCTATTTCTTATTCTTGTCAAATTTAGCCAAATAGATCTCGTGTCACAAATTCGATTCAGTATCTCTTCTTTCGAGAATCCACCCACCCATCTCACCTTCAACATTCTTCTGTAACACTACGTTTATTGCTTTTATCCCCTTTCTTTCTGAACTAGTTATCGCCCATGTTTAACTTCCATACAATGCCACGCTCCAGTCTTCAAAAACATACTTCTGATTCCTATATAAATGTTCGAAGTGATCAAATTTCATTTCTTAACAAATGCCTTCTTTGCTTGTGCTAGTCTGCATTTCATGTTCTCCTCAATTCTGCAATCCTTCCCCAAGACTCTGTTCATGCCATTGAGTAATTTCACCAGATCTTCTGCAGCCTCAGATAAAATAACAATATTATAGGCAAATCGCAAGGTTTTGATTTCCTCTCCTTGGATTGTGATTTCCTTTCCAAATTCCTCTTTGATTTCCTGTACTGCCTGTTCTACATACACAGTAAAAAGAAGGGGGGACAAACAGCAACCTTGCCTCACGCTTTTCTGGATTCCTGTTTCTTTTTCAAAGCTACCAATTCTTATCACTGCACACTGATTTTTATGCAGACTAAGTACAATTCTTTGTTCTCGGTATCTGATCCCGATCATCTTCAGATTTTCAAATAGCGTGGTCCAATCAACATCTACAAACGCCAAGTGCGTGGGCTGGTCGTATTTACCTTCAAACTAAAGAACAGTGAAATGGTGACGTTTATAGTTATACTGCAATTACTGAAAAGCACAAAATATGCATTTGTTATTTTCAGATTTCAAATTACTTCGATGTCACGTCTGAAAGCTGAAAATTTAAATTTCGTTCTGATTTTCGTGTATTGCAAAGGCTGAGAACATAAACTAAAAGAAATCACGCATTGCATTCTACGTGTATTCCAGATGTGATTCGAGAACTATTTAATAAAGGAACTGCAAGTAGAACTATGAGCGAGGGAGTTCGCCGTGCGGTTGGGGGCGCATGCTGTGAGCCTGCATTCAGAGCACCACTGTCGGCAGCCCTGGAGATGTTCTTCCGTGGTTTGCAGTTTTCACACCAGGCAAATGCTGGGGTGGTACCTTAATGCTACGTCCGCTACCGTCCCACTCCCAGACCTTCCCTGCTCCATAGCTGCCATAACAGGTATCTGCGGCGGTGCGACGTAAAAAAAAAAAAAAAAATAATAACAATAAGAATCAGATACTCGAAGGAAATGAGAATTAAATAACATCGAGGACTGGCGTTCCGTGCAATACAAATATTTTCCGTCCTCTTTAGCGGTGCCTTTCTGTGATCTTAGATCAAACAAACCAATTTCAAGAGTTATAAACGCGAATGGAGAAAACATTCTGAACTTCCATTAAAAGTGACCAATATCCAACCATTTGTATACAAACACTCTACGAGGAGTGCTGGCTCACTTTTAGGTTATCTTTCACAGCCGTTCCAAATGCTTAAGGCCACCAAGGTGTGAGGCAATGACGCGGATATTCCAAGCGAAGTGTACGACACAAAACTAGTAGGAGCAAAACAATGAATATACTGTATATTCGTAGCGATGGGAAACTTCTATATTTAAGCTGACTCACCGTAGAGGTTATTGTACTCTCCGAGATCAAACACTATGTAGCATGCCCGAACGGTTCCTAGTGTGCGTTATTCCACAGCACCTCACGCTCTCATCTGTACATTTCTATTTGTCTGGTAGAGCCATCATTCATTGTTGAACCCTCGTATTAGTAAAATATGAAAATCCACAGCCCGGTTCCATTTATTTGACCGGGTCAGAAATGAAATGGATAGAGCTCCCATCTAGTGGCGAGGATAGGACAAGCCTGTCGCGCTCTTCTGATGATGATCATTGTTGTTTAAAGGGTCCTAACAGCCTGGCCATTGGTCCGTAATGGTACGAGGTGAACGAAAATATCCGATGACTAGAATCTAAAATGAATGACGAGAAAAAATGAGCATTAAAAAACAATCAGTGAATCCTAATCACAATGCCGTAAGTAGAGGGATGATGCTTATCTAAAGGGGTGCAAAATCCAGGTCACCGGCCCCTCATAGGTACTGATCACTAGTAAAGCGGAACCATGATGTTCCTCCTATAGTCGTACCAATCACAGGTAACGTAGACTCATGGTGTTTCTCCCACGGCAGTACTAATCACAGATGATATGTCACCACTCACATGTAACACAACCTATGTTGTTTTGCCCCTAAGGACAGTCCCTTGGTGTTCCTCACATAGTGGGACTAATGACGGTCGCCGGTATTCCCGTGGAGTTCCTCACTTAGTGGAACTAATCAGAGGCCACATGTCCTCATGGTCTTACTCTCAGGCAACGCAGAGCCAAACCAGTGATACTTGTCAAACCACAAAGTGCTGCCAACCACAGGCTGTTCCTTATGAAGTGGTACTACTCACAGATAACGCAGACTCATTCTGAAGACAGCAGAACCGACCGGTGGAATGCACACGATGACACTTATCACAAACAAAACGCCCAGTCGCACAATGGTACTGCTTCTTTTCCCTGGCAAGGTGGTACTAGTCGAAAATAAGGTCGACCCACATGGTGTTCTGCATGTAATGGCACTAATCACAAGTAATCATATGGTTCTAATATCATCATCCCTTACCTCTTACGACAGCCAGGGGAAACCGTGGGTATATTCTTCATCCCCACCCAAAGGGGGTTGTGTGTTTGGTCCCCGAGAGCTATTTTATTTCGTTCCAGTCCGCCGGCAAGCCGGTTAGGACCCCACTCCTCTGGGGCAATGATTAATGACTAACAGATGAAATGAAATGATATTGGAGATTGTTGCTGGAATGAAAGATGACAGAGAAAACCGGAGTACCCAAAGAAAAACCTGCTTCACCTTCGCTTTGCCCACCACAAATCTCACATTGAGTGACCGGGAACTCAGACGCAGAAGCTCTGCCACCTGAGCCACGGAGGTAAACTATAGCTGGGCCCACGAGAGACGGAGTCTGACATTTCAGCGGCGAAAGCAGTAACTACGAAGTATGCCGCGTTGTCATAGTTATCTCCATCTGCGGGATATCGAGTGTTTAATAAAGCAAACTTTGTCCCGTTCCTAAGACCGTGCTTATAATTCCAGCATTTAAAGCAGAACACTCATTGCCGATAAACATTAGATATCGCAATCACTAACAAAATTGTAAGTTTCTCACAATAACCTCAAGCAAGCAGATATCAAATACAGAATAGAAATACACAACTAGCCACTGATTAACTTACAAAAAATTAACAAACAACTAAAATAATATTCAGAAAACAAACACGTAAATGCACAAAGCAGCAACAGCTCTTACAGTACCATTTCGAGCAATATCACAGAGCAATTCAACCCACGCGGCAGCACTCTTATGGTTGCTATAGCAACAGAGTTTTCTCGCCGCTGGTGCTAAACGTCAGGCTCCAACTCTCGTGAGCCTTAGTATACAACTTAATTATTTTTGTAATATTTTCTTGGTTGGATTATTTTAAATACTGTATTTCGTATTACAAAAAACTAATTATGATTAAAATAAATGAATACTTTCTCCCCAATTCGTGATTACCTATGATTGGGAGTGAAGAGTATTAAAGGCCATTCTCCTGACGACTACGGGCCAATCGCACAAAGCTCTGAAGACGTATCTGTTTACATTTGACGTAAATGAACATCCCCATATTTACGGCCTCTAATATTCTTAGGTCCCTGTTTCAGTGGCCACGTTGGCTTAAACAGCAGTTCCCTTTTTGTAAAATAAACAAAGTTTCTTTTGCTACTTGTTTCTGCAAAGAATTTAACTCAATAAAGGCAGCCATACGGCGTTAAGAATAGGAGCCTTTGTGGAGTCTCCTTTACCAGCTCATACGATATATTAGTCTACTGAATGGCAGCTTCTGACGGCACCTTTAGCGCACTTTGTGAAGCAGACACGTCCAAATTTCTCACAAGCGCCGAGAAGTGCGGAAACTTCCACAACACAGCAGTAGAGCGTGTTGCGTACGCAGCATATTAAAGGGGCTACACAATACGTTGAGTGTGAAGCAGGTTTTGTTAAATCATTATTAGCGACTGCGTTTTGTGCGCGAGCTCTAATAACCAGAAAAACTGCATTACCAGTTAGTAGTAGTACCAGTAATTGTAGTAGTAGTAGTAGTAGTAGTAGTGGTAGTAAGGTATACGAAGACCTGAAATATTGGTCTTCACACAGGGACACATCACCAAACCCGCTTACCAGCCACTCTCAAGACAGACCACATTTTTGTCCGCGGATCAGTGATTGAATGACGGTCTATGAATACCGAAATCGCGAGTTCAAATCCCACAGAGATAGCACGAGTTTTGAAGAGAAGAAGGAAGTCCGTTCGACGATATCGATAATTTTAAAGATCACTTATGCCCGAGGTTTACTGGACAAAACTAACTACAAATAAGTAATAGCTCTGCCATCTGCTAGACTGAAACCGAACATCGAAATTGACGCGCAGGCAGAGTAGATGGCGTCAAATTAAGATGCCTACACACGGCAGCCGACGCCGTACGATTAATAATAATAATAATATTGGATTCACGTCCCACTAACCACTTTTTACCGGTTTGCGGAGACGCTGAAGTGCTGGAATTTAGTTCTGCAGGAGTTCTTTTAGGTGCCATAAATCTGCTGACAAGGTTGACGTATTTAAGCACTTTTAAATACCACCGGAGTAAGCCAGGATCGAACCTGTAATAATAATAATAATAATAATAATAATAATAATAATAATAATAATAATAATAATAATAATAATAATAATAATAATAATAATAATAATAATAATAGTACCAGAGGTACACCCGCCCCGTGTATTTAAACTAGCGCCTTGTAGAAGGCCACTTATAACGCAAACCTTGAAACTGCTAGTGAAAGAAGTTCAAACATTTTTCGACAGATGTCTCTACTATCAACGTAGATACGCCCTCTGGTGCGAGAATGAACAATTCATTTCTGAAGTAATGTGTGTCAACGTTTCCTAAACTGAATTGTTTATTGATCGTTTTTGGTGTTCTAAAGTTATCAACACGTCTATCTCTTCCCGCCAACCTTATATTTCAACCAATAGGGAATTTTGTACATTTATTCAATTAACCAATAAGAAAATTTTGATATTTATTTGATTCTCCAATGGAAATGGTGGGTGTGTCAGGTTTCTGGAACCTTCCTCTCTGCTGTAGAAGCTGGGACATTTTGGACCATGTTGTCTTTGTGATCGCTCTAGTCTAGAGGTTCAGAGTGTGCTCGTAGAGGAGGCGGTAATGGCAGACCGTTTGTAAACAAGAAATAGGATCAGGAAGATAGTTCGAGGGGACGTTTTCAAATTTTTAGTAACGTAACTTTTAAACTTTAAATGTAAATTTCAAACAAGTCTAAAGAACTTAGGGAATAAAGAGTGAGGTACCGTCTCAACTTGATATTGAGGTGACTAAGATTTTGTAACCTTTAAATCTATCTCTTCATTCTCTAAACATTCTCTCCATCTAGTCACCTCCCCTCTGTAACGTCGGGCCATAAGCCCACATAAGGTTTTAAGTATTTTCATGTGAATTTCAAGGAGTGCAAGTGTCCGCCTCCTAACATTTTGATGTTTGGCCAGTAACTTTAACCTTTGTTTTCGTCAGAGGCCCTTCGTCGCCATAAGATCTATCAGTGTCGGTGCGGCGTAAAGCCTACTGTAAAAGATGTTATGTTAGGCCTAAAAAGACGTGCTTCCAATGACGCTTCATCTGTCCGGTAGTTTATATTTCAGTTATTTACGTATCCTACGCAAGATTTAAGAGTAGCGAATTCGGAAGATGAAGAGGATTATTATAATTGTGAACATCATTCGAGTACTGACAGCTTCCCCTACTCTTCTATGCCGCCTTCCAATGCAGTACACTCTCTTCCAGCGTAGCAATAATGCCACTTTCATTCAGGATGAAAACCCACAGCCTGTTTCCAATCATGCGACCGTGTCTGAAATGGAACGAATGAAGCCCCCAACTGGTGGCGGCGAGGATAGGAATAGTGCCGGCTGCCGAAGCCTGTCGCACTCCTCTGCGGCAATGATTAATGACTGACAGATGAAATGAAATTATAGTGGAGAGTTTTGCTGGAATGAAAGATGTCAGGGAAAATCTGAGTACCCGGAGAAAAAGCTGTCCCGTCTCCGCTTTGTCCAGCACAAATCTCACATGGAGTGACCGGAATGTGATCCACGGAACCCAGCGGTGAGAGGCCGGTGCGCTAACACCTGAGCCACGGAGGCTACTTTCATTCAAGATATTTTCCATTTTAATACAAAAGTACAGTACCGTCTATCAGGCCTGCACTTGCTACACCCCGTATGGCATCTTCTGGAGACAGAAGATCAATGAGGAGAAACGCTACAAAAATGACGACGAAAGACTGCACTAATTTTCTGAGATCACGAGATTGTAAAGAGGTAAATGAACGGAGTGCTAAAGCTAGGTCACGCACGTCACCTGTCTACTTAGGCAACACGCCAGACACTGATTGAATTAACAGCCGCCTTGTCTGTTCAATGGCAGACTCCGCTCTACCTCTCTTTCACTACGTGCCGTATCCAATATTAGGAGGCAGGAGATGCTGGAACTATCCACTACGACCATGAATGTGAATACAGGAATATTTAGAGGCGTCTCACTCGAGAACTACCTTAAGTTTTCCCACGGCCTTTCTCTCATGCGTAGAAAGGAATCACAAAGAGCGGGATTATAGAAATGAATCTGCCTGCATGTGTAAACAAATCAACTGGGTAGATGATTTGAAAACGACTAAGAGAATAGTACGTACAAAACAGAAACTTTGGAATGACCAACGCGCTCTCTCCTCCACTCAGCATCACTCTAGATCCAACTCCTCATTTTTCTGCCTGCTACTAGAGTATGAAATATTATCCTGTTTATTCTTTTTAGAATTATTTCCTTACAGTGTTACTAATAAACCTCCTGTGTATACACCCGTTATAGTTCTTCATTGAATTGCTTATCCAGACGCTTGTGACGAAAATGAAACGACGACTAATCAGACTGATTTTAGTAGTACTCTTCCTGTCTGCAGTAATAGAATCGTGTTAAAATGTCCTACTTATCCATTAAGTACACATTGAAAGAATGGAAAATAGCGTAGATTACAAACCCCATGGCACTACAGCCCTTGAAGGGCCTTGGCCTTCCAAGCGACCGCTGCTCAGCCCGGAGGCCTGCAGATTACGAGGTGTCGTGTGGTTAGCACGCCGAATCCTCTCTGCACGATATTTGTAACACAGAAGGCATAGAACATTTAGAAGTTATGGAGGCTGGACATGTTCGTAAAATAAAACGCTCCAAGAGAAGGAGTGGGCCATTTCTACTTGATGACGAAAGTTTCAAAATGAAATATATATTTAAGAAAGAGTATGCTCGAATTGTCATTACCACAGACAGAAACGACTTAATGAAAGATCCTAGAGATAGCTCTATATCGTGCGAATTTCAAGTTGTCGCAGCACTACGGACATGAACGCGCAATTAGGTTAGTAATTATTATCAGTGACATAATAATTACTAGTGCACCCTTGAAAATTGGTTATTGGTTTGTATGGAAAGAATATTTTATTACTGGGGTGGAACAATGCATAAAATTACCATCCAGGAAGGTGATTTCAACTCTGCACTGTCTGCTAGCCCGCAGTAAAACAGGTTTTCCCCGTGCCGTGTGTGCGAGTCTGGGTTTTTTTCTGTGCCTTGTTGAAGACACCAGAGGGGTAGCACGTGGACAGGAACTCTACCAGATTAAAAGCGATCAAAACTTTGAGATTTTGACGTCACGATATTTAACCAATTGAATCGCAAGGTTAGCCCGATCGCTAAATCTCAGCCAATAAAATTCAATTAACAAACACACCTACGTCTTGAAGAAATAAATACCCATGTACCTGGGGAAATCTTTCTCGTTTGCATTCTGCTCATTCTGCTCATTCGCTCAGTTGCTCAGTTGTCTACGGGAATAATTGTTCGAGCACATGTGTTATTGGAAACGGCGTATCCGACGTGGGACATTACCAGCATTCATTTGATGAAAGACGATAATTTGTCTGCTTCTGAGGAAATTTTGTGACACAATAATATCGGAAACGCAGCAGTTCAGATTTCCTTAACTTTATAAATCTGAAGAAAATTTTTTTAAGTAGGTAAAAACTGTGCCATCTTGAAGAATCGAGTGTGTGTTGGGAACTATTTCTAAAACAGATCTTTTAGTTTCAGCTTTCACCAGAAGACGGAAGATCCCTAGCAATCCTGAAATATTTCGGAAGAATGGAACTTCAGCATTACGACGGAGTTTGTAATTGTCCTAAGTCCTCGCCTGCTGCAGCCATGTATAATTAAAATGTGAGGCATAATTCAGCCCGGGAGAGAATAATATCGGAGATGGAGTTTGGTTAAATATTCACTGATCATCAATCGAGTCCAGAAGCCAAGTCTACTACAGCTAAGATTTTAAATCATACTTTTCTCTATTTTCTGTTGTAATAATTATGTAGACGTAGTCCTTGCTTGAATATTTGAAATCATTTCTAATAGTCTTTGTAGTTAGGAATTTCACTCTTCTTTCACTGGTGTTGGTAGATTTGATGTGCGTGAGAGTGTATTTGGGACCTATAATTTGTTCTATTTGAGTGAGTGCTTCGTGACATGTTCTCACTGTCCCATGATAAGTCGAGGAAAGTGTTAAAAATATTTGACCCACGCGATAACAGTTATTAATTTATAAAATAATGATGGAATAATTTGTGAATTATTTGGGACAGAATATCGACGTGTTCTGTGAATTTAGGATTTTTCCTTGATGTTTTGTGGTTTACCATAGATTCGAAATAGAATAGAGTCATCTATGATTTCATTAAACAATAGCCTGCGATGACGCGATCGCGCGCGTATAATAATAATAATAATAATAATAATAATAATAATAATAATAATAATAATAATAATAATAATAATAATAATAATAATTGGCATTATTACGGTCTAATAGAATGTTTAAAGGTCATGAGTGTAATTATTACTGTGCTTATAAGTGATTAATGTGTGCTATATTGAAGTAGATGTTGGCCTGGAATATTGGTCGTGGTTTGAATGTCCACAAATGTTGCATTTACTGTTATTGGTATTTTGAGACTTGTAAATGGATCTTAAGATAGGATTTTATTTGTGTGTCCATTACACGAGTCAGTTAAGGAAGAGTGTGTGTCTTTGAACATAATTTCTTCTTATGCAGCACATGTTGATCGATAATTTGAGATAATAAGAGATTAAAAATAACGTAGTCGTGACTCATAGACCGTATGCGCGAATGTTTATTTATCTGTGACTGTAGGCAGTTCTATGGAATTTTAGTGATGATTTCTACTGTAAAATTATCCTGGAACATCGTTGTGGAATCTATTTCATTGGAAAAGTGATAATCCTGTCACAATCACACGTCAGACGATCGTAATGGTAGCCCTTGTCTGATATTGTCATCGGGAGAAACTCTCATATTTCGAATAAAATTTAAAATTAAAAATCAAGAGATAGGGTTCGATAAATATATTTGATAATATTACCGTGGACCAAAGCTTGAATGTGAGATGGATGAATGACTGATTTTGTTCGTAATTGTGATTTCCATGGTTATATTTCGTCATGATACGTGTACGCTGAGCGCGTAAAGTTTCGATTTTTTTGTTGTTTGTGGCGAGCATATTTGGCTCAATTATGAATCTTTAAGTAATTTTATGACGGAATAAGATAGATTAGGATCTTTGCTTCGAGGGAAAATACTTAAGCAAGGATCGCGTCAATGAACTAAGCTCACAAAATGTAAAATGTTTAACTCTACAATGCGAGAATTTTAAGTCTTTATTGTGAGTTGTGCACAACACTCGGTCAATTGACATACAAATAAGAATCTAATGAGTTGGATATTGGATTTCAAAAATTATATAATTTGAAGCTTAAATAATTAATTAGAATAATATTTAATTAATAGAAATGATTTATTTGATTTTTCGTGTGAGGTAAAAATTTGACTCATGGTAAAATGAATAGCAGAGTATTGGTCATTTAAATAATAATTTAAAAAGAAAATAATTCAGATTTTGATATTTTGAGATAGGATTTTCTCAAATAATAATTTATTTAATTTCCTAATACGATTTATTAAGACTTAGTTTCGTATCTTTGCAGAATGCAATTTAATGAAGAACTGTGGGTGAATTCCAGCAGGGAAGAGTTAAATATTTTTATTTCAAGATTTTGAAAATATTTATAGAATCTGGAAAGTGCTGATATTTTATTTAATAAATGTTAAAACCCATTTCTTTTTAGTGTTTTCATTGTCGTCAGTCCTTAGATTGTCCCTGTCCCCTATAATTTAGCGTTGCCTGTAAACGAACGTTCCGCCTCTGGGACTTTTGCTTACCGGCTGGGCTGCCCGGCAAAACGGGGGCAGTAGTGAGAATAACATACCGCTGAAATATGCGTATTGCTGTTCTTTTCTTGTTTATTCGGCAGTTATATTCTATTCGTGGTACAACGCGGCTTCTCGAAAGGTTCTGCTCCTAGATAACCAGCTAGAGCGATCATAAAGGCGGTAAAATGAAATGGCGTATGGCTTTTAGTGCCGGGAGTGTCCGAGGACAATAAAGGCGGTGAACGTGAAGAAATACCCCAGTGAACTGCAAGAAGAGATTCCTACGGCTTGGAACGAGTGTATACGTGCAGTATAGTAATACAATGCATAGGAATATACCACATTTATTGGTAAGAAAAATATGCAACTGCTAAACGAGCTTTATTCAGTGTATAACTATACAAGTGTTAAACAACAGTATGCGGATTTTTTAAAATTAGGCTAGTAAACCTATAAGTCCGTAGCCAACTTGTATACATGCATGGGTGAATGAATGGCATAATGCTTAAGTATTTCCATTAATTCATTCTCGTGTTGCAATGCCCTTCATTAGTTCCCTACGTAATGGTGTAAACTCAAATGTAACTTATTCTTCTATTTTTAAATTGTTGTTAGAATCATCAATATTACCTACTGTGATATAGTTACACACAGAAATTTTTAATGTGTTACATTCCTCTTTTCTCACTGTCCGACTCGTTGGCTGAATGGTCAGCGTACACTGGTCTTCGGATCAGAGGTTTGATTCCCGGCCGGGTCGGGGATTTTAATCGCTTCTGATTAATTCTTCTGGCTCGGGGACAGGGTTTTTGTGCCCGTCCCAACACTCTCCTCTTCATATTCACACAACACACTAGATTACACTACCAACCACCACAGAAACACACAATAGTGATTACATCCCTCCATATAGGGCTGGAACCGGGAAGGGCATCCAGCCGTAAAACATGGCCAAATCCACATGTGCTACGCAGTTCGCACCCGCGACCCCACAGGTATGGGAAAAGCGGTAGGAAGAGAAAAAGAATAAGATTCCTCTTTTCTCACTGAAGATCGTATTGTATGTTAAAAGCTCCCCTCCCCGTCATCATCATTATCATAATTTGTTAGAAGAGACGCTCCAACCTATAGGCCTAACGAAAAACGCAATTAAGTTTACGAGAGGGACAAAAAGCGTAACTTCACCACTTGTTAGGGCATCATTAAATAAATACATAAATAATAAGGTTTTAACAGGGATAAAGGAACTGTTATTGTCACCGATTTTTAGAGTAGAAAGGAGAAAGAAATACACAGCAGAGATAAGCACACACTTCGCTAAAACAAGTTTGCATCCGGAATGCTGTGTGTAGATATGATCCCCATACTCGATGGTCTCAGTACAGCAGACTGTATAAAACAGAAAAGGAAGATAAGGTCTTATAATATGTTTGATAACGCAACTTTTGCTGAATATAAATGTTGAAAACTGCTACGTATTTTGCATTTCACAAATTAATTATTAAATTATACCATAATAAAAACTGGTATACAATGTGATGTGTGAGATCTTCGCACTGGATTAACTCTCAATCTTACATGACTTAAGATCCAATTTAAAACCATATTTGTATGTTTTGAATTAACCTGACTTACAAGGGAACTTTAGGACGCACCAGATACAATTCAGTAAGACTTTGTTAGTTAATGTATCGTATATTTAAGGGTAATAATCATTTTGCTGAAAAATCAACACCAGTATTATAATCTTTGAGAAACAGTTTGGAGGTTCGGAGGAGTAAGATGAAGATGACGTAAATGACCTCGTCTATGCATTGTAGAAATACACAGAGTATGCAAATTTGTGTCAAATATTTCAGGGACATATTCTCAAAACAAAATATTAAAAGACATCAATATTAAAATGGCCCTAAAATACTTAGTGTGTGAGTCTGGCTCAGGACGAGCAATCATATCAAATAACTTTCATGCTGTAGGCCATGAGATATGCTTTCCCCTGCCGAGTGCTTTTTGTTTGTTTGGATCTTCACAGTTCCGTTAGTGAAATGATAGACATTCACTTAATCTGTGGTCTCTCATATGGCAATGCACAAAGAGCAAGTAAACTTTATGCTGAAAGTGTACCCAATCTTGCGCAAGAACATTTTCATGTGTTCACTATGGGAAAACCGTTAGAGCGGTGTCCGAGATATTCCAAGTCCGAGTAACGTACGGAATTGTGAGCTAAACGAACGAGTTCTTCCTAATATGCACTAAAATCTATCAGAAGAATTGCCTTTGGAGAACAAGCAACTCTTGCACCCAAGGCTGACCTTCTGCAAGAGTGTATCCTAAATGGATTTGAACAAATACGAAACATCGAGGTGTTTTCTACAGGAAAGCATGGAACACAACCTCAGAGGGATGCATCGATGCAACACAAGGCCACATCTTATGACTGGGGGTCATCCGAAAATGTCTGTAACGTAACGTGACAATATGTGTGACGGATGTGTAACCATAACAACCGTGCAGGCAGTGATGTAAGGTATGGATGGATGATCAGACAATGTTACCTAGCAACCGCGCAGACTTTCGGCTGGTTGCCAACTGAAATTAGCAGGTGTTGATGGATGCCCATGACCGGGAGACATATTTATAATAATTTGATTTTCGCAAAGGGAAAAGTGTTTATAAATAGCTACGAGTACCCAATCCAATAAATTCGCTGTTACATTTGAAACCAGTCTTGTCAACAGTTAAAGTTAGTTGTTTATTATCACATAATAAACCATACATGTTTCAAGGACATTATCGTCCTCTTCCTCTGCGGTTTACCCAAACTACGCTTGAGGCACTGGCCTTCTGACCCCAACTTTGCAGGTTCGATCTTGGCTCAGTCCGGTGGTATTTGAAAGTACTCAAATATGCCAACCCCGTGTTGGTAGATTTACTGGCACGTAAAAGAACTCACGTGGGACAAAATTCCGGCACAGCGGCGTTTTCAAAAAGCCGTAAATAAGTAGTTGGTGGGACATAAAGCAAATAGGATTGTTACTATTTATCAGACTACCAATCGTGAGACAACCAACGGAAGTAACGGGCAAGGTGGATGCACAAACTTTGAAATACAGCAACTGGCAAGAGTTTCTGATTTGGGTGTCAAAACAATTTTCCAATACGCAAATGGGGGAGTAAGATATAGATCCTGGTATCTATGTTCAACTGGCTAGCATGTAGCCCCAAACTAAGGTTAAGGCCAACTATGTTTATGAGTGAACAACAGAATATTAATTTATTGTGGAGTGAGAAACTACCACTCTAAGGAGTGTTCGAGGACAGATGGTTGTATATGGCAATAGTCGTAACATTTAGCACACGGAAATTCCGGGTTGGAAGATTTCAGTTATTTTTAAGAGACACTGATTTTAATAAATCGATTATTTGTAGGTAATAGACAATAAGACTAAATACAATAGTGTAGCTCTGAGTTTATTTATGACACACATTATGCATTAATTAGGAGATGTTTAGAATTAAATATGCGGTACAGATTACAAGAGGATTGGTGTTTAATAATAAATTGGTCCAAGAGATATTTGGCAGTTTGAGTAAACCGCTGATGAAAAGGACAATAAGGTTCTCGAAACATGTACGGTGTATTATGTTCTAATAATAATTTATTAACTAAATATTGGCAAGGGTGTTTTCAAATATAACTGAATGTATTGGAGTAGAGATACATACATACATACATACATACATTATCATTATAGACTGTTATGCCTTTCAGCGTTCAGTCTGCAAGCCCCTGAGAATTTACTAAACGTCGCCACAATCCTCGATTTGCAACTAGTGTTGTGGCCTCATTTAGTTCCTTACCTCTTATCTTTAAATCGTTAGAAACCGAGTCTAACCATCGTCGTCTTGGTCTCCCTCTACTTCTCTTACCCTCCATAACAGAGTCCATTATTCTCCTAGGTAACCTATTCTCCTCCATTCGCCTCACATGACCCCACCACCGAAGCCGGTTTATGCGTACAGCTTCATCCATCGAGTTCATTCCTAAATTAGCCTTTATCTTCTCATTCCGAGTTCCCTCCTGCCATTGTTCCCACCTGTTTGTACCAGCAATCATTCTTGCTACTTTCATGTCTGTTACTTCTAACTTATGAATAAGATATCCTGAGTCCACCCAGCTTTCGCTCCCATAAAGCAAAGTTGGTCTGAAAACAGACCGATGTAAAAATAGTTTTGTCTGGGAGGTGACTTCTCTCTTACAGAATACTGCTGATCGCAACTGCGAGCTCACTGCATTAGCTTTACTACACCTTGATTCAATCTCACTTACTATATTACCATCCTGGGAAAACACACAACCTAAATACTTGAAATTATCGACCTGTTCTAGCTTTGTATCACCAATCTGACATTCAATTCTGTTGAATTTCTTACCTACTGACATCAATTTAGTATTCGAGAGGCTAATTTTCATACCATACTCATTGCACCTATTTTCAAGTTCCAAGATATTAGACTACAGGCTTTCGGCACAGTCTGCCATTAAGACCAAGTCGTCAGCATAGGCCAAACTGCTTACTACATTTCCACCTAACTGAATCCCTCCCTGCCATTTTATACCATTCAGCAGATGATCCATGTAAACTACAAACAGCAAAGGTGAAAGATTACAGCCTTGTCTAACTCCTGTAAGTACCCTGAACCAAGAACTCATTCTACCATCAATTCTCACTGAAGCCCAATTGTCAACATAAATGCCTTTGATTGATTTTAATAATCTACCTTTAATTCCATAGTCCCCCAGTATAGCGAACATCTTTTCCCTCGGTACCCTGTCATATGCTTTCTCTAGATCTACGAAACAAACACAACTGCCTATTCCTCTCGTAGCATTTTTCAATTACCTGGCGGATACTGAAAATCTGATCCTGACAGCCTCTCTGTGGTCTGAAACCACCCTGGTTTTCATCCAACTTCCTCTCAACGACTGATCGCACCCTCCCTTCCAAGATGCCTGTGAATACTTTGCCTGGTATACTAATCAATGAGATACCTCGATAGTTGTTGCAATCCTTCCTGTTCCCTTGCTTATAGATAGGTGCAATTACTGCTTTTGTCCAATCTGAAGGTACCTTACCAACACTCCACGCTAATTTGACTACTCTATGAAGCCATTTCATCCCTGCCTTCCCACTATAATTCACCATTTCAGGTCTAATTTCATCTATTCCTGCTGCCTTATGACAATGGAGTTTATTTACCATCCTTTCCACTTCCTCAAGCATAATTTCACCAACATCATTTTCCTCCTCCCCACGAGCTTGACTGTTTGCAACACCACCATGATGATTTCCTTTTACATTGAGATGTTCAAAATATTCCCTCCACCTCTCCAGTGATTCCCTGGGATCTGTTATGAGTTCACCTGAATTACTCAAAACACTGTTCGTTTCCTTTTTCCCTCCCTTCCTAAGATTCTTTATTACAGTCCAGAAAGGTTTCCCTGCTGCTTGACCTAGCCTTTCCAGGTTATTACCAAAATCTTCCCATTACTTCTTTTTGGATTCAACAACTATTTGTTTCGCTCTGTTTCTTTCATCTACGTACAAATCCCTGTCTGCCTCGGCCCTTGTTTGGAGCCATTTCTGATAAGCCTTCTTTTTACGTTTACAGGCTGCTCTCACTTCATCATTCCGCCACGATGTTCGCCTTTTCCCATCTTTACACACAGTTGTTCCTAGGCATTCCCTTGCTGTTTCTACTACAGCATCCCTGTATGCCACCCATTCACTTTCTATATCCTGAACCTGCTTACTGTCTACTGTTCGAAACTTCTCACTAATCATATCCATGTACTTCTGTCTAATTTCCTCATCCTGGAGATTTTCTACCCTTATTCGTTTGCAGACAGATTTCACTTTCTCTACCCTAGGCCTAGAGATTCTTAGTTCACTACAGATCAGATAATGGTCTGTATCATCGAAAAATCCCCGAAAAACTCGTACATTCCTAAAAGATAATAAAAAATCAAACCACAATCGTTAACAGTTACCAGTGCTGTATGTTTATTTACCACCTCTACCACGTTTACAATACGAACTCAATTACTTGAACTATGAGCAAGCAATGTCTACCTGATTAGTGCGTTGCTGTAGTAAACTGTTTTTTTTAAGTTGTTTTACGTCGTAAAGCTTTACGGTGACGATGGGATATGAAACGGCTAGGAGTGGGAAGGAAGCAGCCGTGGTCTTCATTAAGGTTCAGCCCCAGCATTATCCTGGTGTAAAACTCTTCTGTTGGATCCAACCATAAAAAACAGGTATTTTAAAGGATCAAGATCAGGTGACAAGCGATTTTGAACTTTCTCTACCTACGTAACAGTTGAAAATCA